>NW_008580179.1:123759-127947 GCF_000520115.1 Aphanomyces invadans | reverse complement strand
TGCAACTTCAAAACTGACATTAGACTTAGGCCACGACACGTGGCCCCTACTGACTAGCATCCGCTAAGGTACATTTCTTTCTCAACTAGGATCCCTAGTTGATGCACACCATAGCAGACCTACTGTAGGACTTGCAGCGGGACAAACCCTTGGGCGAGCCATGCTGCTCTGCTCAGCAGAACACTTCCCCTCCTAGAGGAGACCCAGGTTCTTTATCATCGCGGTACTGCCGGCTATGGTGCATGAAAGTGATCATGGATCACTGCCACGGCTCAGTTCACTTCATCCTCCGCTCTTAGTATGTCCCCAGCACTACCTAATGGGCGACCGTTGCCCTCTCCACAGTGCCTTGATCCATGATGGGAAGATCGTTGTGGAGCATGAAAGTGGCTTCGACTGGAGTGATAAGCCCATGAAAGGAACGTCCGGCGCCAAGTGGCCAACCCATTTCGATCCCCGTGACGACGAGCTTCTCTTTCCGCGGACGCGTGGTTTCGCCAAGGCGTAGGGTACCTGATCAGTCCCGCACCTTATGGCGGCCCACGCCAGCTTGCAGTGAGCCGGTCGGCAGCCAACTCTTCACGTTCACCAGAACCAGAGGGCCGGCGTCCGTCTCAAATTTCGGGACGATCTTCACTGCCCAAGTGAGAGCATGCCAAGGTCTGACAAAACCTCGTACCACGACGCGGGCTGGCAACTGTGTGTAGTCAATGACTTGTCGGACGTTGGAGGCAGTTGTGGCACTCGACACAGAACGGCGCATAATTGTGTGTTTTCCACCTGCCAGTTTGACGGATTGGACGCAGTGCCAGTGTTGTATAGAAAGCACAAAACACGACAAAGTATCATAATATTGCTGTGGCAATGCATATTCCTCCGAGTGTAGCAGTACGAGTCGTATGGAAGACACGTTGTGTATTCATGTGTGATGAGTACATAACTGAATGTATAATTGCGGTATTATACCCGCGGTATAATACCACTGTATTATACCACCGTCCAAAAGGACTAAACACTGTCAACTGTATAATAATTGGAAGTGCGCAGGTCCGCGCGGCTCCGACACCCCGCCTCTAATTGCGGTATTATACCGCGGGTATAATGTATAATACCGCAATTATACATACAGACCCATACCCGCCTGACCTCCACATCGAAGATGAGGCCGAAGGATGAGATATGGAAAACGTTTGGCGAGCCGTTCACCATGGGCAGTAGTAAATCAAAGTACTGCAAGTGTTTGGCCTGTGAAGGAGACGTTATTGCAGCAGCGGGTCGTATGCGCGATCATTGGGCGACATGCA
Organism: Aphanomyces invadans; assembly: GCF_000520115.1. Lineage (NCBI taxonomy): Eukaryota > Oomycota > Saprolegniomycetes > Saprolegniales > Verrucalvaceae > Aphanomyces > Aphanomyces invadans. Next base: position 126,643 of record NW_008580179.1, on the reverse strand, counting down.
AGAAACGACCGCGCGCAATTGGTCAGCTCGATGCGGGCTTCCAGCCATCTCGAAAGTCGGCGAAGACTGCTGGTACTTCTACAGCTGCGAGCTCATCCCGAGGTGACAGTGTTATGGATGATCTGGTTGATCCATTGAATTCATCATCCTTCCGTGGAAGCGGTCGCCCGTACATCGACTCGATCTCTGGCGAAGGGATGAGGAACCTACACGAGCTCTTCGCTCGTGCTGTTCATCGCACATCGATGCCGTTTGCCGCGTTTGTGCATGAATCATGGCATGCGTTCTTCAAGGCGCTTCGCGGAACCTTCAAGATTCCATCGACCGAAGCAATCGGGGGCGATTTGATGCGATCAGAATATGCACTGACAATGAACGACGTTCTGCTCGCTCTCGCCAAGAATACTCTCATCTGCTTCACGCTGGACGGTGCCACGAACTTTTAGGGGAAACAAGTCATCAACATGATGGCGTGCGGACCTAAGCCGTTCTTTCTTGAACACTTCACGATGGAGCTGCGACGGGAGAGCGCGGCCAATCTGCTGGAGAAGCTTCTGAACTGCAAGCTGCGCCTACTGGGTTCGATCCGAAAGCCGGCCCCTGGTTTCGTGCTAACTACGGACGAAGAGGATGTTGAAAACCCAATGAATGACACAGGTGTTGAAGTGGAGAGGGAAGAAGGACGTCCATGCAAGACTAACGAGCACTTCATCAATCCGCCGATGTTCTGTTTCTGCAGCGATTCTCCTAGCGTCATGGTCAAGTTGCGCAAGGACTGCCTGAACACGAAGGAGTTTGTGTTCGCGTACGGCTGTGCGCCATATTCCATCCACAATCTGTGCATGGACCTCATCAAGACCTTTCCCGGCGTGAAAATCGTCTTGAAACAGATCGTCTACATGGTGAAGACATTGAAGTCGTCCCACTTATTGCTGCAACTATTCGACAAGCTCTGTCTAGAGAAGTTCAAGAAGACGTACGTCCTCATTCTCTACACAAAGACTCGATGGGGCGCCGTGTTCTTCGCTGCGCAGCGTGCGAGCAAGGTGAAGGCGGCGTGTGCGGCGCTGCCCGGCGAGATTCTCAACGCCGATTCGACATTGACATCCGCGACGATCTTAAGATGCTGCTTACTGATCCAGCATACTGGAGAGGTGTCGCAGCGATGAAGTCTCTCTTTTCAAGACGATCAGCTGCTGCCTGACGTATCTGGAGGGAGACGAGGCGACATTCTCGGCGGTATATGCGTGCTTCTTGACGATCAAGTATCACATCAAGACTCTCGATCTCTCCGTGATGGAAGCCCTACATCTGAACTACGACGATATTTGCGAGATGATCAGGCTCATCCACCACCGCTTCTCGACCATCTATTCGGAGGCCCATGCCCTCGTATTCTGTACTGATCCTTTGTTCATCAGCATGCGCAGGTCGATGGGGTTCAGGTTTGACGAGAAGTTCTTGCACCTCGGGAAGGGTTCGATAAACCAGCAGTCAAAAGCGGTGATTGCCCGTATTTCGATGGGCAACAAGATCCTGCGTCGATCGATGTTGTCTGAATTCGCCGTGTTCGTCACTCGCCAGCAAGACACCGAGGACGACTTCTCCGACACGAGTATCAAGCCATAAGTTCTGTGGACAGTATGTGACGAATCGAGCTACGGATCCCTTTCGGGGCCACTCTCTGCGTTGCATCAGAACCCGACCGGGGCGAGTGGAGGCGAGTGCAATCACAAGGCTGCCAAGCGAGTTCATACCTAGAACCTCGCTCGAATGGGTCACTCCAAGATCGAGTCTGGGACCGCCATCCTGTTCAATTCAGGTCAGCTGGTTCGTCGACTGGCGCTGACACGAAATACGAAATTTTGCACGTGGCTGCAGCAGCTCGGAGCCGACGATGAGGAACTGCTTGTTGAAGAGGAACACTCGACGAGGAAGAAGATGCAGCCGCTGATGCTCTCATTAAGGAATTTGACCACGTTCACATTTCTGACGGCCTTGAAGGCATGATGGACAACGAATTATTCGACGAGGAGGTGATGGACGAGGGTTCCATCCTCTATAATTGAGACATCTCGATGACCACTGCAGGAGATCCACTCCCCGTCGAACAAGTATCACAAATACAAACGACTTTCCAATCTTTTGAAATTTCTGTGGCGGTGTATCATACAAAATGGTATTAAACGGTATTATACAGGCAGCCCCAGCATTTTTCAATAATACAGACCCATATGATAAGTGAAACGGATTTATGCAGAAGATATAATTTTTGAATGTCCTAGTACGGTGAAGCGACATGATTGAATATAGTGTCGTTGTCGTCTAGTGGTTAGGACGCAAGCTTCACACGCTTGAGATCGGGGGTTCGATCCCCCCCATCGATACTTCTTTTCTCCTTTTTGAAATGTACTAACCAGGGGTTTCGGGGTCGTTACATCACACTCGGTCTCTCGACATACTTTACACGCACTACTCTGCATCGCACAAAAGACAGTTGATCCTCTTCTTGTCAACATCAGGCATTCTCGTGCGGTTGCAACCTGCGACAAACTACACGCCTTCGTACATTTGGCCCAGCTCTGTTGCTTCCGTGCGCACTACGACTGCAATCGAGCATTCATCCCCACACCTTCAAAAATGCGTATCGGAAAGGAGAACGGCTCTGCGGCTTTGCATCGGGCTTCAACGTGAGGTCAAACCGCACGGAGCGCTCTGGTGGCAACCCATCAGGCAGTTCCTTGGGCAAACCAACCTTGAAGGCGTCCAACACTGCTTCGATTCCTGTAGGTGTTGACTGAACTTGCGCCTCCACGCGAAACAGCTTAAGAATCCATCCTTCGCAGTCCTACATGATCAGAGCATTTGTTTTCACTTCTTCAAC
>NW_008580179.1:112083-112659 GCF_000520115.1 Aphanomyces invadans | reverse complement strand
TGTGTTCTAATTCATTCTGCATTTTGCCTCCAACCTCCAAAGTCTCCTCTCCACCGCGCTATCCGGCTTTCTATCCGGATTCAGTTTTTTTCCTCTGCAAAAAGTACCGGAGTCGTTACATTTGGTAGCACTTCTTGGTTCCGCATTTGGCCCTGGGTGTCCCTGGGTGTCCCTTGTCCCTCGAATTACTGTCCTGACTAGGCGGTAGTGTGGTCATTCAGTACGTCCCACGTCAAGATCCTTCAATACTATTTTGGTGTAAGAGATACTTGGCAGTGCTGATAAATCCATACTCAGATCAGTAGATGCCTCGAAGTAAAACCCGCAAACCGGAGTATCTTGCCAGTCAGCCAATCGGATTGCTCTTCGACGACCCTCGACCAGCCGAGCGACTTCGTCAAGATCTGAACACTCTGACCAAGCACCAACTTACGGTTATCCGGAAAATTCGTGCCCTAATTCCGGAAGCTTAAAAACTCCGACGCCCGCAACACTCTTCAAGCGTTCACGGACCACGCCCTCAAGAGCAACGAAGAATTGGACGACTTCAACATTGGCTTTTTGGATTTCCATATC
>NW_008580179.1:108146-111983 GCF_000520115.1 Aphanomyces invadans | reverse complement strand
CCTGTCGCGGTACATCCCTGCATTCACGACAGCGACGCTTCCAGCCTCGATCAGCGACAAGTTTCAACGGGTTCTCCTTGGCAGTGCCTTCGGCTTTGACTGACAAGCCCTCGTTAACGTCTACCGTAATACAAGTTGGACAGCGATCGAGCTAGACATCTGTGTAACTGAATAAATTTTTGAGGCAAGCGAAGTAGGAGTATCAGAAGTTTCACCACTCGCCAATATACACCACACTAATCTAAATTGACTCTTCAAGCACAATATCAATATATAGAAGTATACTGGTACTGATTTAGATTCAATACGATTGCGAGGAAGGTATCAAACCATTTATTCGATGGCGGTCAGGAAGGCCACAGAGCAGTATGGCTGGCAGCTCAGGACATAAGGAGCGCGAAAGACTATAGTGATATGCGCATTGTTCAACGAAACGTACAATCCCGATCTGCAGGATGCAATGCAAGGAGGAGGAGAGGTGTACTTTATTGTGTGAGGGGTGGGGTTCGGAGGAGGCGAGAGCAAAAGGAATGCGCCATCCGGGAATCGAACCCGGGGCATCTCGATGGCAACGAGATATTTTACCACTAAACCAATGGCGCTTCTTGAAATTCACTATTCAAGTACATCAACAACCCCGACGATCAACGCACTATATTCTCGCCTCCACCTACCCTTCATCCACATTTTGCGCATTGCACCAGGCCGACAGAACTACAGCCACTTCAGAGCCACTCCATCCATGCACACTGGTCCCTCCAGCCCACACGTATTGCTATCTCACACATGATATGTTACTTTATGCATCCGACGCGCTCGACCAACCCAGTCGAGGAAGACATGTCCCCAAGCAGAGCTACTTCGTTCAAGAACGACCGTTACCCAAGTGCTCCCAAAACGTGCACTTCCTGCTGCAGGGGGCTCGAGCGCAGGGCTGTAGATGCATACTCCCCCTTGAAAAGTTGCATTGGCCATTGAGAAAATGCATCTCGACGCCACTTCATGTGGACAAAATAGACTCCCACACATACCCAAACATGGGAGGACAGGGACGTGGGGAACACCACGAAAGTCCCACATATGGTGCGATACCAGCGTAATAATGCCGTTTGAACAATACAAGTAGTTCGCCATCCCCAATTGATTTGTCTCATGGGTTCAGGAAAGTTCACGAATCGACGATAGGTCGGCCAATGTCGCTGTGTTGGAATGATACACTGGTGCGCGTTACGGCGCGTCGTGGACACATCATGGGCTCGGTGACACCCGACACCTGACGGTGCGGGCGGTGTATTCACACCTTATGTGTGCTGTTCATGCTACGACAGGTATCGACGGTTACTGGCATTTTGCGATTGAAACCCCAATACTTTCGACATGATGTATTTCATGTTGAATGGACATCCCAGAGTTTTCTATTTCTTCGTAACCTCAAAAGTCGATGCATCGAGAACTAGACACAAGCAGTGACAGAGGCAAGTTGAAACACTCTCGCGGTCGGCAAAGTGACAATGACGGAGCCAACGACACACCCTTCGACTGACCTAATGGTAACAGCACAACCAAGGCGTCAGGCACCGGGATTGAACTCACTACCAATTGAAGTAAGCACGGACAGTCCAAGGATACCACCGCACCATCTGATGTGGTGATTAGGGTAAACGAACAAAAGGTTAGATGACTTGGTCGAAACTAGCATATTGTGTGGGGGGGAAGGATGAGCACGGGGCCCCCAAAGGGGCAGTGCGGTACAACCTATAATATAGAAACTGTGTGATACCCTTAAATTGGTCCCTATATTTATATTCAAGGATATAATTGCAAATGCTGGCTATATAATTGCAAATGCTGGCTCCACACAACTGGAAAATGCAAGGCTTCTCGAATAACTTCTTCACCATAACCACACTGATGAACTCCTACGACCTGATGTCTCGTTTTAGCATTTTCTTCACTTTTCAGCAGCAGACACGACGGTTTCTCCAAGAGCCACAACGGACTTAATCTCGCCTTCAATGTCCCACGACCCCGACGTCAAGTGGTTGAGCTGATTGAGATTGGGGGGCAAAGTCTCCAAAGGCCAAACTACACGTCGTTCACGAGCATGTACGATGTCGACGACACGGCAATATTATCAACGAGAAAAACAAAGAGTACAATCAGCTCAAACTTCAACAGCTCAGTTTCTCAAATCAACCAATCAGAGAAGTCAAATTTCATCTTACATAAATGTCCAATGATGGACTGACATTCATTCTGAACGAATAAGTGATCACTAATCACACTGAAGCATATTTCCTGTTAGAACGTTGGCGGGTCGAAGTGTGGTGCACAACGTGACAAATCTGCACAATAAATGACGCACATGTAATCATAGGACGAGAACATTCTTAAGCCAATGTGACTATAGAAGGACGTGAGTGCCAGAGGAGCGTGGCGTATTCTACTTTAATGCAATGAGAACCGTACCCTAAACTAACATAGGTGAATAGGTCGAGTAGACCAAGGTATAATGCGATGATGATGTTGAAGAAACTCAGCAAAATACTTTAACTTTGGGAGAACGAGTACCATATTCTACTTGACCGTGTAAAGTGGCACAAAATTGGGGTTGCGACTGATTAGAAGTGGGCTCTATTGCTCGTAACCGAGAATTGATAACCTGTTTTGATGGACGTTACAATCATCCGATACAACTTTGAGTCTACTGAGCTCATGAAAGAACTACGCAGGCATATACACTGCCGTTGTTTCAAGAAATCAAATCGGTAATTCATTCCACACCAATGCATTGCGTGTACATTTTGACGGAGGAAATAACCACCATTCCGTCATCAATAGCTACCTGAACATCTGAGAATCCGTGAAACATCAGAGATTCCGTGGTGGGTATTCCGGTTTATTCACAAAGCATTACAAGCCGCCTTCTCCCATTACTGTCACATTGGATCGCATGCGGGGAACCTTTACCGTTGACATATCGCCTTCCTGGCCCACCTCGGCCAATTGACAGCGGAACCTACACCCGCAAACATGACCCCTTGGGGAACTCCAGAACAGACAAACATCCGACAGTTCCAGTCGAGTGGAAGCTCGACTGCAGTTTACGAGCCATAGGCCCGCTGCAAAGCCTCAAGTGGAAGGGCATGTAGACATGTATTGGAGGAAGATATGTCTTGTGGAGGTGAGGGATGAGGTCGCTTCTTCAGTCCCGCTAGGTGCGTAGATGCTGCTCAGGACAAACTCTTCGAGTGGTTGACAACAACATCACACAAAAGCGAGCTCGCGAAGCCATCCAGACTACATCTAAGCCGGCATGCGCTGCAAGTGGCGCAGCTTGAATATGCTGTTTGCGTTTGATGGGCAGATGTTCGAAAGGTGTTGTTCAGACCTAAACCGGAGTAGCTCGTCGCTCTCCAATGCACGCCAACGTTGCTCAGACTGCACTTCATTTCGATGCCCAGTGCCATCGTCTTGTTCGTCTCCATTTATGCCATCGATGGACCCTTCCTTCCTACCTCACTACGCGATCTTTCTACATGTGTCCGCAAAAGATTTCACGAACCCTCCAAGAAGTGCACACCTTGTCCCTTATCCCTGTTCCGCACGAAATTCTTACTATCTTCCCACATACACAAACACCTCTACGCTTTCACGGCACATTGGGACACATCAGTTCCTCAAGGTCACGCTTCCAGTCTCGATCGGCGACAAGTTTTAAGAAGTTCTCCTTGGCAGTACATTCGTCTTTGACTGACATGCCCTCGTTAACGTCGACCGTGATAAAAGTTGGATGGCCATTGCGAGCTAGACATCCGTGTAACTCAATAAATTTTT
>NW_008580179.1:95117-97102 GCF_000520115.1 Aphanomyces invadans | reverse complement strand
GATGGCGGTCAGGAAGGCCACAGAGCAGTATGGCTGGCAGCTCAGGACATAAGGAGCGCGAAAGACTATAGTGATATGCGCATTGTTCAACGAAACGTACAATCCCGATCTGCAGGATGCAATGCAAGGAGGAGGAGAGGTGTACTTTATTGTGTGAGGGGTGGGGTTCGGAGGAGGCGAGAGCAAAAGGAATGCGCCATCCGGGAATCGAACCCGGGGCATCTCGATGGCAACGAGATATTTTACCACTAAACCAATGGCGCTTCTTGAAATTCACTATTCAAGTACATCAACAACCCCGACGATCAACGCACTATATTCTCGCCTCCACCTACCCTTCATCCACATTTTGCGCATTGCACCAGGCCGACAGAACTACAGCCACTTCAGAGCCACTCCATCCATGCACACTGGTCCCTCCAGCCCACACGTATTGCTATCTCACACATGATATGTTACTTTATGCATCCGACGCGCTCGACCAACCCAGTCGAGGAAGACATGTCCCCAAGCAGAGCTACTTCGTTCAAGAACGACCGTTACCCAAGTGCTCCCAAAACGTGCACTTCCTGCTGCAGGGGGCTCAAACGCAGGGTCGTTGCAAGGTTGCGGAGGCATACTCCTCCTTGAGACGTTTCATTGGCCATTGAAAAAATGGCATCTCGACCCCACTTCATGTGGACAAAACAGACTCCGAATGATGCCCTTACCATGGAATGACATGGTCCTGGGTAATACTACAATCGTCCCACACAAGATGCGAAATCATGCCATTTGAACGAAACTAGTTGTGCGTTTTCACCAGTGTATGTGCCGTCATTGGGGTCAGGAAAGGTCATGAATCGATGGTAGATTGGTCAATGTCGCCGCGTTGGAGTGAGGGAATCGTCAAGGCAGTCCTACGAGATGGGTGTTCCAACACGATGCGAGCAGTGCCATTGCGATGCATGCGATGGGGTGTTTTCGTGTTGGCACCATAAAGAGTGAAGTTTCTGCAACCATATCGATATGTTGAGCTGAATGGTTACTGTGGGTGTAGCAGGGCCAACGCTCGAGAGGGCGAATGCCGTCCCACCATTTCCACACGTCTCGTCAAAACACGTTAATCGAAATCAAGGTGATGAAGTAAGTCGGGTTGATAGCGATTGAGAGGAGATCTGGTATTTTCAACCCGAGCGTAAGTTTGTTCGCAACGCCAGGATGGATTGCAAAGTGTAGCACGGCAGCGTTTTTCATTAAAGCTAGTCAGGCCCTTAGGATATCTGATAACGTCGAACAAATGTGCAAGGATGTGCATGTACAGAGTCTTCATGACAAGTACGTAATTAGAAGAGTAAGTCAATTCTACTCGTGAGTCCGATTTCTGAGAACTGTCCGCCTCGGAAGTCTGTGAAACCTCCGCCGATGTCCTAATATCCTACATAACCCAAGGAGAATATATGAGCTTGATCGTATTTCAGAGGCGCTTTATCGCGCTTGTTATACATTTCCAATGTTGATACTTCACTTCTTCGCGCGTCTTCACGCTCAAACCACGAATGAACAGAGTGACTATGTCCAATGCTGACATGTCATAGGCTTGAATGCAGATACGTTGAAACTTCTCAGAGTACCCGTGCTGAACTTTGCTGATATTTTGTGTCAGCGAGTATAAGCTATTGCGCAGACGTTATTGTTGGTCTTCAGAATCAAAATCGGCGTTGCATTGAGACACTTCTTTAAGCGTGATGATTGCCTCTCCGTTCGCTTGGAGATCTTGTGCATGCAACGGCCTGCCTCGCATAGATTATGGCAAGATAATGTTGCTCCATTTCTGACGATTCGTGGGGTTCGATGTTCTTGGCTTTGAAGAAGTTGATGAGTGTTATAGCTGATGCTTCCACATAATCGCCCGTGATCCTTTGTCATGGTGAGGCCTTCAACCTCATCTCAGATGATAAGTGTCTTTGATCTCAAGCTGCATGAATTCGTCTTGAGACTGGATG
>NW_008580179.1:93097-95017 GCF_000520115.1 Aphanomyces invadans | reverse complement strand
GGCTCTAAGTCAAACCTTCTAAGCGACTCTCCAGGGTCGAGGGAGATCCGCTTGATGGGCATCATCGTCATAGAACTTCGTGATCTGGTTTTCCGTGCCACTTGACTACGTACTCGTGTGTCCTGTCGAGCTGACGCGACTGGATCAGCTGCTCGACAATAAAGAGTTCTTCTCCAGACTCATCGAGGATGATCGAAATGGTCGGTTCATGAACTCGATTGGACTATCTTTGCTCATCGTAAGTTGATCAACGTTGAAGTCATTGTGCAATGCTCTGCTCATAGTGTGATACTTGCCTCTTTGAACAAGTCGTACTCTTCCCTGCCCCAAAGTTTGTAGGTGTGAACGGCGAGCCTATGATACCACGTCACAATGGATCTGAACGTCTCATATCAGGATCTCTTTCGTCAACACTCTTGGCAGATTGTTCGTACGGCCTCTTCCCAATCAATGCGTTGTCATGCAGTACTGCAACGACACCGGGATAGTTGATGAATTCAATATATTTGTCGTTCATTGTTGACCGTGGCATGTTGTACAGTGCTGGACAGTGAAGACAGGTACGCATGATTTTCCAACACAAAATTCCTTCGACGCACTGACTGGCCTGAGTAAAGCTGTCTTCACACAGCAGCAATTGATGTGATCTTATTGGAACCTTCAGAGTTCACAAACATGGAATGCTGCTCGAGATATCTGCACTTTTGTAAATTCTACAAAATGAAAGCTGGCCATTGAGAAAGGTATACTTTTGCAATTTGACAAACAAGAGCAAGTATGAAGGCAAAATGAGCTACGTTATACTTTAATACTTCGTACACGAGCCCTTGACCTGCAAAACAGCAATGCAACGCGATTTCATCGATGCCACAAGCTTCAGAAGCAGATCGGAGTCGATGGCATTCCACTGCCGCAAAATTTCGAGTTTGAGCTCATCTACGGTCTCAAATTAACGCCCGCTGGCATAAACCTTCCGCACCAGGTATCCCCAGACGTTTTCGATCGGATTCAGATCCGGCTAAAGCGAAGGCCGGCTCAAAAGTGGAATTTCGTGCTCGACAAAAAAGGACTTGGTCTCGTTGCTGGCATTGTCTTGTTGAAAAACAAAACCTTCAGGGTGGTTGGCGTGGGCAAAGGGCAGGAGATAGTCCGCAATAGTATCACAGTAGGCATAGGAGTTCTGGCGTCCTTGCAGGAAGGCAACTTCGGTCAACCCCTTGCTTGAAAAACCGGCCCAAATCATGACGCTCCCCCCACCGTTTTGACGGCTCAGGAAGGTCTGTTCTTCCTTCCGGAGGTCATGCCAGTAGTGCTGGAGGCCGTCTGGCCCATCCTGGTTAAATTTCTTCTCATCCGAGACGATGATACGGTCCTAAGCGTGGCCAAGGTCCACGTGCGCCATTGTCCACTCGACACGTGCTTCCTTGTGTCGGTGCGTCAGTCGAGGGCTTGCCTTTCGTTTCTTGTACTTGAGGAAAGACGATGCAGAAAGGATACGGCGTATCGTACGAGCAGAACCATTAAGATTAAGGTCGTGTTTAAACTTACTTGAGCTCGATTTGCCTTCGGACGCGACCCGAAAGACTCGTCGACGCTCGCGTACGTCCAATTTGGGCTTACTTCCAGGTCGCTTTTTTGCTGCGTACGTCTTGGGGGACTTAAGGAAGTTCCAAATCGCCCCCTTCGACTCAAGCAACTCTCTGGAAATGCGTCGGATCGACCAATTGGCCTTGTGAAATGCCAAGATGAAACACACCAGTTTTACTGTAGATGCCCATTTGGCGGCAGCCATCTACAACCAAAACTGGCTGGCACAACTGGCCTGCACTAGCGAAGCAGCCAGGAGCGTAGATGCAGCGGTTGAACTCTCCATCCACGTTTGTTTCAAAGTTGTAAACACTCCCTAAAGTATTTGTGTGG
>NW_008580179.1:83939-84602 GCF_000520115.1 Aphanomyces invadans | reverse complement strand
CTTTGACTATGTCGCACACAGCACAAATCAAGGCCCCCGGCTGCTCGTTTGACAACTTTTCTCGCCGACGACATGCCTTGTTGTGCAAGAGTAGTATATGCACATGTAGACGGGCTGAGGTCAGTCTTTCCCCATCAATGCGTCGTTATCTCCCGCGGCATTGCTGAAAGTTGGGAATCCTTCTTTTACAATGGCCCATTGTGCATAGCACTTTTGGCCTTGTGGAAAAGCTACCATGTACGCATGGCCTGCAGGTAACTCCTCCTTGATTCTACGCATAGCATCGGAATGTTGGAATTCCGTAGGGGGCCTGACAGCGCCGTAGAGCAAATTCTCATGGGTTACCAGTACACGACGGGCCCAGATGTTCTTCTGGGTGTGGAACATGCAATAGCGATGATGGTAAAGCGGGAACACTCTCTCAACAGCTTGGATCAAGCCTACGGGTTTACATACACAAAATATACTAGTATCATGATTTCAGTTTTGAAAATTTTAGTATGTTTGCCACGATCTGAAGCAACAAAAATTGTGTTGGCATTTCGACTCCAACACAGTGACGCAATGAAGCAAAAACTCCAAAGGACACTGCAACGCTTGCACAATGTCTTTAACGTGGATCAACTTAAGATGAGCAAAGATAGTCTAATCGAGTTCATGAAC
>NW_008580179.1:80384-83839 GCF_000520115.1 Aphanomyces invadans | reverse complement strand
GATCGTGCGAAGTATGCAATGCGATTTGATTGGCTACGTCAATAGTGTGCGATGTACTCACTGTTTGCTACGATGAAGTGAAAAGTCCAGTTTTCACCAAAAACGACAATAATTCATTCTGCATTTTGCTTCCAACCTCCAAAGTCTCCTCTCCACCGCGCTATCCGGCTTTCTATCCGGATTCAGTGTCCCTCTGCGAAAAAGTATCGGAGTCGTTATTAATACAGCTTCCCCCTACTAGTACAATGACCATGGGTCAGTTCCTGCGAGGTACCCTTTTTAAGCACAAAGAGACTCGGTTGCATTTGTGCTCGTTCGAATGAATGACTTCCAGTGACTTGTCTTACGAGAACTGCCTACTGCTTGCAAGAATAACGAGAGTCCTTGGGGTGCGAGCAAATATGTCTACAAAGGTTGAAAGTGCATGTGGCGTCCACATCAGAGTGCTTTCTGCATCCACATCCAAGGCATTCAGAGCGAGACCAGCGATGGAGCGAATTCGTATACCGCGTGATGTAGAGGGTTTTACGCCGTCTGGACAAACAAGGCGCGGACTCACAACAGCTACGTCAGCCCTCGGCGTGTTTGTCCTCTGCACAATTCAGTTCCGACCCCTTACCTGGGTTGGCCCCCACGGGCAGCAGCCCTTCCGTACGTAATGCCATTCCCGGGGTTAAGCTGCTTGACAAGTGAAACCAATTGCAAACGTTGTGAAGCACTTGCCCCCTTGATGAGGTAACGATTTGAACATGCAAGAATCGACGATCCATATTGCGCTGGCAACGTCCTTGCGCATCAAGTTGGATCGCAGTGCGAGATAGCGAGATCGCATTGACTTGAGATTGTCCAGGGCACCAGCGATGAAGTCAAAGGTGCGGACCTTTACGAGATCGTGTGGTGGCGAGGAGACAACGAGGCGAAATCCAGTGTAATCCAACTTTCAGTACCGCATCGATCGCGTGCGCAAGGGGCTGTACGTCAAACTCGAACACCCTGACTCGTGCAGGAGGCAGCGTGTTCACGAGGTGAAATCGTGCATACTTTCTATGAGCACAACCCAAAACGAACGTTGAAGTCGTCTTTACCCGTTCATACGTCAGGCTGACACAGGGAGGGTCCATCCGCGAGCATGGCCGGAAATATCCCATAATTTCGAGCGTCCGAGTGGGATCCACTGGTTGATGGAAGAACCGATGCGGGAGGGGCGGGTGCTGCTGCCGCTCCACGAGTGAACGCGCACGTACTTGGTGCGACAGAGCCCGGTAGCAGTGGCACGCCGTTCACCGGACGTAGGAGTCTATGAACGAGGGGGATTTTCCAGCGTGTGTATGGAGTGTCACTAGTCGATATATCACCCCGAGAGTGGCCATCCAACGCAGCGTAGATCAGACGTCCTTGCCCAACATTGTCATTCCCCATGTGCTCCAAATTCAAAGGTCGACAGGAGGAGCTCCAAGCAAACGGCACTAGGTAAAGGAACCGGCGACTGCTTGTAGTGGCCCCTCTAAATTGAACGAATGCACCACATGAAGTCGCGCCGACGTGTCACAATGCATCTGGGGCGAATCGCGCTTGTCCCAGGTGGAACCGCCGGCTGCCGTCCATCGCGCTACTGCCTCATCCGTTCCAACAACACCACTGTAAAGCCAAGTTCGTAGGTGATGTTGGCATGGTCGAACGGAGGACAGTCTTACTGCACGCCGTCAATGGCCCAGATCGGCGCGCCCGAGCCGCCAGCCACTTGCCGCGAACGGACGCCAGGATCTACTGCGAGTACTCACCTGGCTCAACCATGTCGCATCAGGTTGCTCCAGTGTGCCTTTACACTGCGTCCTGTCAAGCTCAAAATATATGCCCTATTCTTATACCAACACCAAGAAGTAAACTACTTTTGTGTCTTTATCCATGTAGTAGTAGGTTTGAAATTGTACATTCAGCTTCTCACCTGTCCCACCAGCATCGCAGCAATGTGCCTTTGAGGACCGAGCGGATGGACCAGTTTGGCATTTGCCACGTCGTCGAGAAGACCCTGCCATGTCGTCGATCTTGAAATGCCTGGCGCGCCACTGGACGTCGAGCCCGCCGCTGAAATCCCCCGAGCAAATTGATGCCGAAAAGTACTTGATCTGCGTGCCGTGGTTCGGCAACCGGTACTTCACGTCCACGCTAATTCCGTTCAACCGGTGGTTCCTCTTCGTCGCGTCGTTCCTTTGCCAGTTCTGCTGCGGGTCGGTATACTCGTGGTCGATCTACAACATCCCGATCGACACGTTCATTTATAACAACGCGTCCGCCGGGAAAGCCGTGTACACGTTCTACATTGCGTGTGGTCTCCTCGGCACGACCGCGGCGCTGCTGGGCCCGTGGCTCGAACGCAATGGTCCCCGCGCTGGCATGTTCCTCGGGACGTCGTGCTTTCTCATCGGGTACATCATCGCGGCCATCTCGCTCACCTACAAATCGATGCTCGGCGTTTACCTTGGCTACGGTCTCGTGGGTGGGTTCGGTCTCGGCATCAACTACATCTCGCCCGTGTCGGCGCTGCAAAAGTGGTTCCCTGACATGCGAGGGACGGCTGCCGGGTTCGCTGTCGGCGGCTTCGGCGCCGGCTCCATCGTGTGGGGCGTAGTCTACTTGCCTGCCATCAAGGCGTTCGGCCTTCCTGGGTCGTTCATCTTTTTGGGCGTGATCATGTCCGCCGTCATGTTTTTCTGCGCGCTGTGCATGCGCACGCCGCCGTCGGGGTTCAACGTTGGCGGGATTAACATCCACGGCTTGATTCATGTTGAAGGGGAAGAGGACCATGCCGCGGAGGCCGAGAAAGGCAAGGCCGACTTTCAATCGCCCGTCGTGACCAAGGAAGGCGGCGACGGCAACGCTGCCCAGTACGAAGCCGTCGACGAAACCGCGACGGACGTGTATGGGGGCCATGCCAAGCACCAAGACGGGTACAAGAACGTCAAGAACATGCGAATGATCGACTGCCTTCTCTCCGCCGACTTCTTCTTCATGTACTTGATGATGTTCGGGAACATTGTGTTCGGCCTCGTCGTCCTCTCGCGGCTGTCACCCATGGCCACGGGCGTGTTCAAGCAATCGCCGGTTGAAGGCGCGACCGTCGTCGCGATCAACGGCGCGTTCAACTGCTGCGGCCGCCTCTTCATCCCAATGTTGTCGGACTTTCTCGTCCGCGTCTTCCACCTGAACCCGCCATTTGCGCGCAAGTGCATCTTCTTCACCATGCTGGCAACTCAAGTGGTGATCCTTCTCACGCTGCCCACGGTCATGCGCAACCAAAACTACGACTTGTTCCGTGTCGAGATCTGGCTCCTCACGCTGTGCTACGGCGGTGGCTTCGGGACTATCCCGGCCTTCGTGACCGATATGTTTGGCGCTTACAACATTGGCGCCCTCCACGGGTTCATCCTGACGGCGTGGTCGATTGCCGGGGTCGG
>NW_008580179.1:77552-80284 GCF_000520115.1 Aphanomyces invadans | reverse complement strand
AGTTGCACTGTGCGCCTGCGATCGAAGGTTCTCCGGTTCCTTGGAACATCCAAACCACAAGCGACAAAATGAAAATGATGACCAATACATACTCCCAAGATAAATCAAGTGTTGGTTTTACAACCATCGAAATATTGCAACGATACTAATCGTGTGTAATGCGACCCCCGAGATCAGGTTTCAGCAACATGGACACAACATACTCAACAGTTAAGAGCAGTACTCTGCTCCCAAAGTGCGTTGCGTGGTTGCTTTATCTCGTTAAAGACAGAGCTTGTTCCACTCGGAATAAGATTTGTATGGCAACATGCTGCTAATGGGTGACGCTGATCAAGCCCAGTATCTTGATATGAAGACTGAAAGACAGCAAGATATTCTATCATGTCATCTCAAAGCTACGTGCTATGGATTGGTCATGCTACATGCACATGTTAGCCACAGGTCGTCCATCGATCCAGTACCAAGTCCGCATTACGCCAAAGATTACAATATACTTCCTCTGCTCCACATTACTGCGACAAAAGGAAAATCGTATTCTTTACCACATTACTGTGACAATATGGATGCTATTGGCCAATTACGAAATTCAATGGTTCGATTTGTCAAAATGACCATGCTCTATAAAAGCAACGACACTGGGCACGATACATTGGACATCAGGAGACCAGCACGTCTCAAGGCCACCTTCTTCATGTGCGGCAACGCATAATCGTTACCCCCGGAGTGCTCGAGGATCAAACACATCACTGCTTGAAAGGTAAGAAACACACTCTCCAGTTTGTCGTACTTCAGTACTTCGAATGCTTCCATGGTGTGCCGGATCACATCATCCACGCAACGACTCATCTTCTTGTACTGAAGGGACTGAATCGAGGAAAAGAAATCCAAGATCATGTACGTTCAGATCAGGACTATTTGGTGGCTGCCGGCGGATCATGAACGTCCAACGATCGGTCGAGACTGATTGCAGTTCGGCATCAGTGACGAATCCATGCGGCGTTGCTTGTCGCGCTGCAGAACAACGCGCTTGTTCGCACTGGGGAAGGTTGCCTTGATTGCTGGTACGACTTTGTTCAGCACGAAATCACGATACACAGGACCATCCACATTGACCAATGACGTCACCATTGTCCCAGCAGGTCGGTTTCTTGAGTTCCGTGTGGCGGGCTGAGAGCGTACACACGGCCACATCCCAATCTTGCCGCTGAAGACTTCTCCGCGCACCTCATCATACCGCGGACGCGCAACGGCAGCCAAGAACATGACCTTTGGCACGAAGCGCTTGCTCATCCACGCGCGCTCAGGCGGTGCTTCTCTGGGAACGAGGTACACCTTGCGTCGATCTTTGTCAGCGATAAACCATTTCTCATCCAAGTGCACGACGTCCCATAGATTGTAGAATTCAACGGTTTCGGGGAAACCGGCTTCGTCGGCGCTGCCGACGCCGACGATGTTCGCGAGCCCCAGCAAAAACTGGCGCGTTCTGCCTTGTTGACGTGCGAGAGCAACGGTTTGATACGGGACGAACGTCGGACGAACGTCTTTTTCTTAAGGTGTCTACTGAGGGTACCCATGGATAGGCCAGTGGCAGCGACGATGCACGGAGGGTTGAGCGTTGATCGACAGGTACGTCTTGGACAAGTTGTCGTACGTATTGGTCAGTACTTTGCCTTTAGCCCAACTCTCCCGAATTTGTTTGACAACGTGCTCCCTCTGATGACATACGCGCGCCATACAGCAGAGACGGTGCGGGGTTAGAGGTTGAGTTGCTCGCCAACGAGTTTGAATGCTGTACGCTGGAGCTTGCCCTTGTTGAGGAAGGTTTGAAGAGCTTGGACTATCGTTGCCTTAACGTGACGTGTAAGTTCACAATGGGATGTTCAATGTGATTTTCCATGGTGGCAAATTCAAAAATGATGTACATTTGAGTATGTGGTGTATTTTTATTTGGATGGTCCAGAATTGATGTCGATTTTGCTCGCGAAGTTGTTGTTTAGGCGCATGGTGGCCAATTTATGACACCTTCAGTATTTAATTAGCTTAAAAAATGATATCCTGCAACGAAAACGGATTTCAACTGAATTTTGGGGGACCTTGACAAGTCATAATGCATAAGTATTGTGGAGCAGAGGAAGTACTCGTTTTGAATCTCGATAAAACTGCGCATGATCAACATATCACATTTTTGCTCTTTGCTCACACGTTGCAATGCAGTTTTCCGTGGGTTGTTAGCACTCATTCATTATCAAACAACTGCGTGGAAACGAATCTATCGTTGTGAACATCAGTGGCTGCAACTGTTCCTAAAGAATTGTTGGTCCTCACTTCCGAGTCCCCGACGTGGCAAGTGGATCGCTAGTGACACTCACATTCATTCAAGGGAATGGTTAAAGTGAATGAGGGTACTGACTGACTTGACCTCTCCTACGTCGCTTGAATACCGCACGGCTAATATACGACTCGCGGATGTTCGAACACCGAACTGCCAGTGGATCAAGATTCCACGGGAAAGCAGCCAATAATCCGTACCTAGGACTCATGTATGACTGATTCTTTCCTCGTACCCTGAGTATGCATCACTTCAAGTTGCCACATTCAACTCGATCTAAGTTGTTCCTTGGCATCAGCGTGTCAACATTGTGCGACGGCAGTACCCCACGATTACCTTGGTACCCTGTCGAGTGATCCCGCATCTCGATTACGACAGCACATAGCAATCAATCCAAGCGTTG
>NW_008580179.1:69293-70442 GCF_000520115.1 Aphanomyces invadans | reverse complement strand
ATGAGATTTGGTTATGAGAGGAGCGTCTGGAAGCCACCTTTTCATAATCCATAAATCCGCATAAACTGAGCTGCATCCGGAGGAGTTCGAGTTGGCGCGCGAAGATCGCGGGAAGAAGGAACGTGATGCGGTTGCTTGTGGAGCTTATCCGTCGCCGCATCAAGCGAAGACAGCGGTTCTTATTGATGGCATATGCAATGTACCACTACAACGCATTTGTGCTGAAGACATCCAAGCGAACATCCCAACTAACAGGTCGAATGTGGGTTGGCGAAATGATCGAAGGCCATGAGGGAGCCTTCATTGAGAATTTCCGCATGGATCAAGACACATTCCGCGACCTGCTTCATGTCCTCGTGAACCGTGGAGGCCTGAAGAGTACACGCCAAGTCGATGCTCAAGAGCAATTGTGCTTGTTTCTCTATTTTTGCCGTGAGAATTCGTCCTCGAGAAGCATGCAACAAAGATTCCAGCATTCAGGAGAAACAATCACAAGGCATTTGAGATCGGTGGTGAAAGCGTTCATGCGCTTACTTCCTCAGTATATCCGATTCCCACGTGAAGAGGACCCAACACCTCCAACGATTGCTACCAATCCGAAGTTCTCGCCATACTTTGACAATTTGCGTATGGCAATCGATGGCACGCATATTCCAGTGTGGGTTCCAGCACACGAGGCCGCTCCATTCCATGGAAGGAAGGGTGTTACAATGAACGTCCTTGCTGCTTGCAATTTCAATCTCATGTTCACATTTGTGTACGCTGGCTGGGAAGGAACCGCGAGCGACTCCAAGGTTTACAAGGATGCCCTGCAAAATGGACTAGCCTTATCACCAACCAAGTTTGACAT
Organism: Aphanomyces invadans; assembly: GCF_000520115.1. Classification (NCBI taxonomy): domain Eukaryota; phylum Oomycota; class Saprolegniomycetes; order Saprolegniales; family Verrucalvaceae; genus Aphanomyces; species Aphanomyces invadans. The sequence goes on along the minus strand of NW_008580179.1, from coordinate 69,592 downwards.
TGGAGATGCTGGTTATGCACTTACGATGAAGTGCTTGACACCATACAGGTATGTCTGTTAGCTATGCGTGTTCCATTGCTGCTTTCGTTAGACGAACTCGATATCACCTCAACGAATGGGGACAAGGGAGATTGAGGCCAAGAACGAAGGAGGAAATGTTCAACATGCGCCATGCGCAACTGCGCAATTGCATCGAAAGGATTTTCGGAGTATTGAAGATGCGTTTCCCAGTTCTTTCGACTGGAATACGCTACGACTACGCTTTCCAAGTTCGAGTCTTTCTCGCCTTATGCGTCATT
>NW_008580179.1:57850-59616 GCF_000520115.1 Aphanomyces invadans | reverse complement strand
TTAGTGCTACCAGATATCCTCTCAACTGCTACAGTCTGATGCAAAAGGTTATGACACCAAGTATATTTGAGCTATCTCATTGAATATTGAAGTACATCCAATTCTAATGGTAGTGTTTGATTCACCATGAATAGCAAAGCACAGCGAGACCAAAATAGCACAATTTGGATATAAACTGCAGTCGATATTGATAAAAGTCTGTTTTAATACGTGCAAAACGTAAAAAACATGTTAGAAATCTTCCCGCCCAGCACGAATTCAAACGAAGTACACGTGGCCCTGCCAAGGATAGCACATCGCTTTGCATTCTGAGGCCACAAAAGACATCTCCATGGGACTGGGAGCACAGCTGGCGGAGTTTGAGTGTGGGAAGATTGATGTGTGCATTGAATTCGGCCTTAGCGTTGCCAAGACAGCTAAGTTTATCAATCGAAGCCGAACTGTCGTTTTCAACTACTTGCGTGACCCACTTGCCTATGGCAAACGCTTCTCTGGTGGCCGTCCTTCGAAGCTAAGTGACCGTGATCAACGGCACCTTTTCGCTGCTGTGACCAAATCGCCGCGAAGTTGCGCAACTCAAGAGCGACCTCGACCTTGACGTCCACCGTACGACAATCTCGCGAGTTATGAACTCATCCACCCGTTTTGAGTACATCAAGAAGAACAAGAAGCCCCAACTCAAGGCAAAACACATGGAAAATCGTGTTTTATGGGCCGAGCGAAACATTGACATGGGATGGGACGCTTGGAGTCGTGTAATCTTCTCCAATGAGAAGAAATGGAATCTTGATGGCCCTGATGGACTAAAGTCGTATTGGCATTGCATCGGTCGCGATAAAAAGGTGGTTTTTAGCCGCCAAAATGGTGGTGGTTCCGTCATGGTGTGGGGCGCGATTTGGGCCGACGGCAAAACCGAGTTGGCCTTCTTTGAAGGTCGCCAAGACTCGTCAGCATACATTACAACAATTTCGGATTATATGCTGCCCTCAGCCCATGCCCGCTTTATGGATTTGTTCGTCTTTCAGCATGACAATGCGTCCATTCACTCGTCGAAGGAGACTGCCGAGTTTCTTAACGAGAATGGGATCATCATGATGGAGTGGTCTGCACTTTCCCCTGATCTCAATCCAATTGAGAACGTGTGGGGGTACCTTTGCCAACTTGTCTAAGGCAATGACAGTATTCCTCAACAGAGGCGCTGAAAAATGCGATACTGATGCACTGGAATGCCTTGGATCCGGAGTACCTGGAAAAGCTTATTCGCAGCATGAAGACCCACTGCATTGTTGTGTTGAAGTCAGGAGGTAAGCCTATATTAACAACTAGTAGTTGGTTTTTGATGAAATTGTGTCTTCGTTGACATGTTATGAGTTTGTTCATTTGTTCTTATCATTTTGCACACTCTCTGGATCAGATATGTTACCCTTGGCCTTGATCGCAAGTTTTTGGTGAACGATCTTTGAGTCACGGACATTGCGGTGACCTTGGCGATGACGTAGATAGCAACATATTGAAATACATCCTTTATTTCTTTGAGTGATCCTTGAAATCTGCGGTGTCTTAACGTTTTGCATCAGACTGTATCACCCCACCAAGCGCATGACCTTGATTTTGATGGAGGTGTTTTGATGAGACGTGTGGAAAAATGGTGGGACGGCATTCCTCCTCTCAAGCGTTGGCCCTGGCACCCACACTAAGGCCGCGTCTGGATGCCACGCCATAAAAATATTACATAAAAAATATTTGCTCGGTGACAATTTGCGACC
>NW_008580179.1:56941-57750 GCF_000520115.1 Aphanomyces invadans | reverse complement strand
CTGTCGACCTTAATTTGTATAATTATATGCCCATCCATAAAGCGTCGAGATGTCCACAGGCGTCGGGAGCTGGGTCCCTACGTCGTACCAACAATTCGTGGAGGGGTCTAGTGTGGTTAGATGGTTGAGAAAAGTTTGTAACGTTAGTCGTTGAATGGTAACCACGGCCGGCTACTGACATAGCCGCTTTGTGGCAAACCCATCATTCGCATCGGTTGAGGAAGGCGTGCCTTGGCAGTGTTCCACTCGTCGTGCCATTCTTCGGCTCAAGCGTGGTTTAGGCCAGCGCCTGTCGACCAATTTTTGTTTAATAATCCATCCGATACGACAATTCCGATCGATGTGATGGTTCGTTTACAAATTCAAGAGAATTTGGACAATAGAGTGCGCGATATAATTACATGGACGCATCCAACGTTTTGTTTTGCGGAGAATTGCTTAGATCTGAACATTGCCCAACGCCCTAAAGAGTGTTTGCAGTGTGGTGCAAGTGCAATAGCATCTACTACTCCGTTCTTCTTTAAGTGGAAGAGCCAGTTCAATTTGAAGCCAAAATCACGACGACACCACAGAGGACATGATGAGAAATTGCCTGTTACAAACTATAACCTTTATCAACTAGTTTGAAGGAGTAGGTGTAAATGGTCAAATGCAATATAAAACACGAAGAAATCATTATAATCTCTCAAAATTCACTACAACATGCCGACGGCGTCGAACAGATCACAAAACTTTGCCAATCACTCCGAAATGTAGTTTTGCATCGACAACCACGTCCAAACAAAGTGCAATACAAACATTAAGTAAAA
>NW_008580179.1:55955-56841 GCF_000520115.1 Aphanomyces invadans | reverse complement strand
TGTGATCGCCTTACCCTCTAGACATCTCTGGCACACTTCAGTGGTCGGCGAATTAGCAGTAAAATAAGTGCGTCATAATATTTTCTATCGTTGCGTGATGTGATATTTCTAGCGTTGCTTGATGTGTTGTCAGAGTTCATTATATGCTCTAAGATATTTTTCACCCTCTTCCCAATCTACAATGAAGATGAATCGTGTGACTCTTTTCGAGAGGGAGGCTACATACTCCCTCGTATACATGCAAGTTGTTTGAGTTCGCGGGATGCAGTGCATCTGTTGTAGTATACAAACAACGGCAAGAAAGCAGGCGCTTGTTTCCTACCTTCTCATGGGAAGTGCAGACAAGACGAGACAGTACATCAATCTGCTTTGGTGGTGGTCAGCATGTATTCTTTTCACAGCGCTTGATTCAAAAGTTCGTGGTCCTGTATTGAATGCACACAAATGCAGACCTCAAGACTGAGGCATGTACACGGAAGTCGGAAAACGATACCGACGTGGAAAAGATGAGCACAGAGTTACGTGGAAAGAAATTTGATGAAAATTGGACAGCCTTGAGCATGTAGTCGAAGCACCCAAGATGCAATCGAAGGAAGATGACGACCGTACATGCATTGAAAGTGGATGTAAGGATGTGTTTCGTGCGATGATATTCGCTTTATGTACAACGCTCATGCATTGTTTGATATATATGACCCTGAGTTCGAGCCCCCTGCAGCAGGAAGTGCACATTTTGGGAGCACTTGGGTAACGGTCGTTCTTGAACGAAGTAGCTCTTTTGGGTATGTGTGGGAGTCTATTTTGTCCACATGAAGTGGCGTCGAGATGCATTTCCTCAATGGCCAATGCAACTTTTCAAGGGGGAGTATGCATCTACAGCCCTGCG
>NW_008580179.1:55059-55810 GCF_000520115.1 Aphanomyces invadans | reverse complement strand
TTGGACAATCATTGCCTCAAGCCATATCTTGTCAAGTTCGTCCGTCCAGATGCCCATTGCGGTCCGCGTTCGAAAAGGGGGATGGAGAAATGCCAACTTCTCATAAAAAAGTTGGCCCGATTTGGCCCAACTTTTTTATGACATAAATCGCCACTTTTCTCACAAAAAAATATGGCGAAATTCACAATATTTTTTTGGCATCCAGACGCGCCACTTTATAAAATTATGTCATTTTTCAAATTATGACATAAAACTCGAAATAATGTAATAAAATGTGGTATCCAGACGTGGCCTAAAGTAAAATTAACATATACTTTTTCAGTTATTTGTTATCATTTTCTTAATTTAAAATACTATTTTTTGGATAGGAAAATAATTCTAAGATATTTATGAAATCAAATATAAAAAAATATATAGAATGTATATCTTATAAATATTGTATTTAATCTTTTTATAAGATATATATTCTATAAAAATTATTATATAACTATATTTTAAAATATTCTTAAACATATATATTTTGCGCGTATTGTCGAATTAAACCACATGCTCCACCGCTTGTGTAGACTCCCGTCAATTCCTTTGAATTTCAATCTTATAGTTTCTTTAATCATTTTTTTACCAATCATTTTTTCAAAACTATGGCTTTTTCTAAAAAACAAAATATAGCAATTTTATATTTATTAGCAATATCTTCATTAGGTGTATATGGTATTATAATTGCTGGTTGGTCTAGTAATTCAAAATATGC
>NW_008580179.1:54093-54959 GCF_000520115.1 Aphanomyces invadans | reverse complement strand
GAAGTTGGCCCGATTTGGCCCAACTTTTTTATGACATAAATCGCCACTTTTCTCACAAAAAATATGGCGAAATTCACAATATTTTTTTGGCATCCAGACGCGCCACTTTATAAAATTATGTCATTTTTCAAATTATGACATAAAACTCGAAATATTGTAATAAATTGTGGCATCCAGACGCGGCCTTAATAATCCATCCGATATTGTCTTTTCAGTCGAAAACTGGACTTGTGAGTCGATCAGTCAAATTTATCTATCGATTGTTTCATGCTGACTTAATTATACTATACAAATGTCAGTATAGTTATCCCCCGTCTGGGTATTGTGCGAATGATCGTCGACATTGTGCGCAGACAGCATGCATCGAGGAACACCGTGATGTGTGCATTGTACGCGTCTCTCGTTTGCTCGTGGTGACAAGCTGGAATGGCTTGTACTTGATTGGTCAATTTTACACAATTTCCTGATTTCTCATTGGTCTAAACTGTCTGCCCATTCTTCTGCCGGTTCTCGTCTGTCGATGCATTCGGCAGGTAGGTCCAATTTTGAATAAACACAACGATGCGACAATTCCGATCGATGTGATGGTTCGTTTACAAATTCAAGAGAATTTGGACAATACAGGGCGCGACGTTTAGTAGTGGAATTCTTGTTTAATTTCATTGGATGGACAATTTGTATTTATGACCAATAGAGTCACAGGCAAATCCGTGCATATTTTTATGATATCAATTATCAAAGGTAACAGATTTATAAGAGTTTTAGACCGTACATGGCCTTAACACCAGTACAAATTATGAATGAAATCTTGCAAGAAATTAAAAGATAAGTCGCAATATGCTATCTATACGTAAGATACGGGTCTA
>NW_008580179.1:50436-53993 GCF_000520115.1 Aphanomyces invadans | reverse complement strand
CACCCCTCACACAATAAAGTACACCTCTCCTCCTCCTTGCATTGCATCCTGCAGATCGGGATTGTACGTTTCGTTGAACAATGCGCATATCACTATAGTCTTTCGCGCTCCTTATGTCGTGAGCTGCCAGCCATACTGCTCTGTGGCCTTGCTGACCGCCATCGAATATATGGTTTGACAGGTTCCTTGGAATTGCATTGAATCTACAACGTGTCTCTGAGTCTATACTCTGAAGACACGTTGTGATTTCGTTTTGGACAGTCAAGGCTGTCTTTGTGTCTTGCGTTCAAAGAAATTGACCTTCAGTTTCCATCGACTGACAAACCATAATTTCAGTCACTGGAAAGAACAGTATCGTTTGATAAATCAGCACATTCGATCGTACAAAGCAAAGCGGCTGGCGCGAGCAAATGATGGGTCAAGTTGTTGCTACGGACAATTCTCGAAACTGATTGTCCACGAGACCATCGAGGGGACCAGGATAACTATTGAAAATCTATAATCACATTGCTGAGAGATAGTTTTAATACTCAATCTGATAGAACCTGTTGAATACAAAATCAAATTGAATTACATTTTAGAGATATCAATTACGACAAAATTTAGCCTTCGCTTTCACAACTACTACTCTCGCTAGATGAAGACGAGTCTTCGTTGAGAGGTGTGTCGCTATTGTTTGCTTGGTCATAGCAGATGGGCTCCACTTCTTCGGCAGCACGGAGCGCCTGGTGCAGAGCAAGGAGATTTTCCGTCGATGTTTTGATAGTATTGCAGATGACACCGGAGTCCAACTCGTGAAAAGCACGCTCCAACCGGTCGTAGACATCTTGAAAGGTCGTATTCGAGGTATACGCACGACCGACTTACCCTTCACGTTGGCCCACACCATTTCGGTTGGCTGTAGCTTGGAAAACCCAGGTGCTGCGTAGACGACATGATGGCCACGCGATCGCGGCATGGACACCACGACAGGAGGGACATGCTCATCCAGGTGCCTCTTCAACGTCTTCCAGATCGTCGACTTCAGGTCAGTTGGCGAAACATCCTGGAGCTGGTACTGTACAAAAGCTTCGTAGAGCGCGCTGTTCTTCCATGTTCCCTTAGACGTGGACTTCGGCTTGCCCTTATGATATTGGGCATTATCCATGACGAATACCGCTGACGCCCACCCCAGTTCTTCAACTTTGTCAAGAAGCTTGTCGAAACAATCAACAAAGTAATCATGGTTGAACATTAAATGGTAGTCTTTCACCGTCTTGCCATTCTTCTTACCACAAACGAATATGTCCAGACCGGACACGTCGGAACCGCCATCAAGGATACCGGCGATGAAGCAGTAGCGTCGCCCTTTGTGCTTGTGTTTCGTCATGGTGTCATCCGTAGGATCATGCAAACTGTCGGCATGCCGAGCGTTGTGGTGGTTGAAGAGGTTCTCATCAAGGTACACAGCAGGTCGACGGGGTGCAATCGTCACGGTAGGCACCATTAAATGCACGTATGCGTCTCGTGCCTCTTCATGTGCTCTTGTCATTCGGTACTCCGTCACCCTCGACTGCTTGCCACGGCCGCAACACTGTTCTCAACGAGATAGGACAAGACGTCCTTGACAACGGTCCGGGTACGGGTCACACAGCAGTCACGAATGAATCGTTGAACGAGTCCACGGACAGCATGGATGTCAGGCACACGGGAAAGATGGTTTGTGGTGTTGGATGGAGGAAGGATCTCCGAAATAGTCCCAGCGGTCAGAAACTCGGCAAGGACACTCTTCACAGTCGTAGGTGCACGGCCGAGAAGCTGCGAGATCACGTCAGTGACGTTTGCTGCATTGACCTCACGAAGGGTAGATTGCAGCCACAGGATGTCCAATGTTTCGTCAACAGTCAAGCTGCGTCTGCGGCGCAACTTGACAAAGGCTTTGATGCGTTGAATTGTCTCCACATCCATTTTGACTGTGACAAATTCGTTTTTGCGCCATAAGTTCGTCAATTTACTTTTTCACCCAGCGCGCTAAAAAGGGTAGGAAACGATCGGCCCAATCAAGGCCGTGATTTTGGCACTTATTTGACGTAAATTGGATAAGAAATGAGTGAAATAGATAAACAATAGTGATTTTCAATGTAATTTGTACAACTATTTTGAGTCACCCATCTCGTTTGTCATATCGAGTTATAATGGTATGGCAAAGATGAATGCAGAAAAAATCCTCGCCACTTGCAAGATAAGATATCTTGTGTTTCGCAAGTAATCATTCTTCAAGTGCGGAATCCTCGTCATTTCTCACAGTTTATCTATCATTTTGCGAACGAATTGTGTTCCAGAGTCTGATGGAGGCATACTCTTATTCACAGGAGTAGCAGACGAATCGGATGTAAATTCAATCATGCAAATTGACCAAGTCTATCCATACAAACTTCTTCTGGTCCCATCGATGGTCTCGTGGACTGTTAGTTGATGAAGGTCCATATCTTTTGAAATATGATATGGACATGGCATTCTGAACTTTCAGCGAAATCCCAATACTTTTGCCAATGGATGTCATTTTAGGCCACGACGAAGGCCGTGATATGATACAAGCGTTTATTACAGTAGTTGAGATGCAGCCTTGGGTTTTCACGACGGCATGTGAATGTACATCTCTTTCTACTGTAGGAAACATGTCAAATTTCCTTTGGATATTCATGCAAACACATTCATCGATCGATACAGATTCAGTTAGCACCCTTTTTAAAGGTATACATATTGGCCAAGCAGTGAATGGTGTCGAGTGTCACTCCGTCGAATCCCCAGTCAATACCAGCTGGATGGGTTGGCACCTAGCCGCGCTCGATTGGTCCGCCAAGAGCTCCCTTGACAAGGAATATTATTGGCAACTTGTCCCGATTGGATCGACTTGACAACACAGCCGTTACGCGGAGAGTTTCTATAGGCGCACGTCATGATTGGAATATGTTCATTTCAGGCATTTAATGCAAATTTTAGTGCGGGATTGTAGAGAGGACATCAAACGACAGCCTGCCCTTGCTAGAACCAGAATTGTCTTCTAAGTCGTGCTTCGGGGCATATTCATCACCGACGACGAGGCATGCCAAAGAGTGCTGTCGATGAATCGCTAAAGAAATAGACAAAAGGGCTCGTTCGAACATTTCTTCGCAACTACTACTAACTAAGACGCAATAAAGTCGTGGAAGGCGCTGTATTCTCACCTGCCGCGAAATCCGATGCATTTTTAGGCTTGCCGCACGCAAACAATGTCAACAAGGCAAATTTTGGCAATACTCGTGATATTGTAACTCATATACACTATGCTGCATGTGTTGCGTGCGTCTAAAAAATTTTTGTGTCGAACATGAAACGCTGATCCGGAGCCTGCAAAGCACAAAACGATCAACTTCATCCGGAAACAATAGAGTGATTTTGCAACAAGAATGTACACAACTTTTCCGTTAGAATTTTCCGGAAAAGTCCACGGGACTTTTCTTGTCACCAATTGATTTTGCAACAGGGAAATTTGAGGGTTTGGAGACACGGATGGAGGAGGACCTCCTGCTCCTGCC
>NW_008580179.1:36996-49751 GCF_000520115.1 Aphanomyces invadans | reverse complement strand
GTGTCGAAACAAACAAAGCAAAACAAAATTACATTTTCTGAGCTAGTGCGCGAAGTAATTCTACCGTGCCTTGCATAAACTCGAACTGTGTCTGGCGTTCGACTTGTTCTGCAGCAAATCTGGCCTCACGCTCCGCTTTGTCCAGTAGAAAACGCTGCTCGTCGAGTTCTAACTTCCGCAAGGCTAGCACATGGGCCTCCTTTTGCATTTCCTGGTCTTCGCGCTTGAGTTTGTGCGATGCCTCCATTATCGCAGCAAAGTCGACGACAGCGCTCACTGCCTCCTTCAGTGGGGTCGTTCCCCGCGATTCCTTCTTCTTCGAAGGAGACCTGTCGTCATCCTCACTCTCGTCGAGAGAGTCCTGCGCCGTCGCTTTGCGCTTCAGCCCGGCAAGAGCCGCTTCCCGAATGAGGTGTCCGTCGCTTTCCCGGCGATCTGCTTTCTTGTCCTTCTCTTCTTTGATGCTTTTCCGTTTGTCATTTGCGCTCTCAATCTGGACATAATGAATTTAGATGGATATGCACGGGTAGACATACCATGTCGGAGAGGTCCTGAAGGAGCTGCTCTCGCTCCAGGTATTCCTCTTCAGTCCCAGATGCACGCATCGACTTTACAGTCTCCTTCTTGAACGCTGCCATGAGATCGTCATGCCGTTTGCGGCAACCTCCAGCGCTGAGTTCTGGTCCGTGTAGTGCACGCATGTGCTCTCCGACCTCCTGCCATCGACTCGATGTTTGACCGTACGGCGCATCATGAGGACATGCAAACATGACCTCCTTTAGCAGGTCTATGTCAACAGGGATAGAGAAACGGTACGCCGCCTTGCGTTTTGTCCCTTCTTGCTCGGACATTTTCGAAACTCAATGGCTGGTCAGTGTGTGCAAAGGTTTTCCCTGTCAGATTTTTCTACAGGAAATTTACTGGACGAAATTTCCCTGTGGGAACGGATATATCGCCCACAGGAAAATTTTACAGGAAATATCCTGTAGCAAAATCACTCTAATTGTCTGCTTGCTGTTGTTAATTCAACTATATTTTGAAGTTGACAATTTGGAAATATACTGTATCCAAACAGCACATCCGGACACAAATTTAATCGTGCCATCGGTGCAAGGGATGGAGCTTCCACCGACGCATTCGCCCGAGTCATTTTTGCTTCAAGCAACACCAATGACAGCCTTGTCTATCCGTCGTGGAGAAGTTTGTGACGCTGTAGTTGCTGCTGATGAAGGCATGGCCATTGTCTGGCAGTTCCATGTTCTCTCGCATGACGTGAACTTTCGTGTTTTGGTCGATGGCATTGAGTCCCCAACCTTCACCAGGCGAATTGACAAGATGGATGGACTTGTGGATGGCACGCTCGAACTCAATGGACGGGCAAGCTCGGTTACTTTGCAATGGGACAACTCTTACTCGATGTTGCGTGGCAAAGACATCCAATATCGAGTGATGGCAGTGCCGACATCCACATTGCACGTCGCTCGCGAGGCCGCCAACGAGTACCACATCAAGTATAATCATCCAGTTCAAATCGCGAGCCGGTCGCATCACCACCATTCTTCAACAGTTTCTCGTCCACAATCGATGCCTACTATTACAAAGCTCCGAGATGAATCTACGTCAACAGCACACGACCTGTTAACTCAGAGACTCGAAAGCGCCGTGGTGGATACTGTAGCTGTGTTCATGGCACAACCCAATACTCCATTACATGCCGGCTCCGCAAGACCGTTGGTTCTCGCCCTCGAAGCAATACTGCGGTGTGGTGTCAAGGTATCGCCTCTGGATTCAAAGGAATATTTTGACACTTTGTTAGCCCACGATGTCCTCCCATCCACCAGAAGAACACTACTTTCGCTTCCTGATCGAAGCCAGGAACGTCCTTCGAGAGGACATGGCCGTCGTGTCTGACGCGGAATTGTTCCGGCCGCCGCCCTTTATGCGGTACTTGGGCTGGGGCCGCGCACGTGCGTTCCTCTTCTTTGCTCTCAATCGCCACGTGCTGCACCGAGCACTCGAAGTGATGACGATCTTTATATCTTCGCCCTTCATTCATCCACCGTCGTAGAACCTCATCAAACGGCACAGCCTCGTCGACCGGTATTACGACTCGTCGACGGCACTGCTCGCAAACTACGCCAAAGCAAAGCGCGCCATCGCGTGCCTCAGCGCCCTCTACGGCGTCAGCTTCAACCTGACCCCGTTGAGGGACGACTTGAACGCGACTGCAGCATCGTTTCCCCGCAACCTGTACCAAACCCACGCATGGGAGCCTTTCTTAATGGACCAACTGGCCCTGGCAGACGGTGCCGGCGACGTGGCGTATTTTCAAGGCACCACCAACATGGACGATTTCACATCCATTCAAGACTGCACCCCTGCGAAATATCTCTGTTTGTCGACTCCAACGATTGACGTGACCGTCCCGTACGTTGACGATACCGATTGGAGTCCCGTGGGTTAGCAGATTTGTCTCTAGTCGTGGCGATCGGATCTGTATTCCGCTCAACATGCACGATCCGACGGCGCTGGTGGCTGTACTGCAGCTTCGCGTTGTTAGCAGCAGCGTGCTCGTCGGGTTTGGGCTCAAGTTGTCGAATGCCGACGTAGCCCCCCTCCGGATCGTCGAGGGAAGCCCGAATTGGGTTGAGATCATCCTTCGTCTGGAGTATCCGATCTCTGACCTCCATTTCGTGTTGGACAACTCGAGCTCGCTGGTACGACTCATAACGATAGGCGTAGGTGACATGTCCGCGGCTAGATTCGAGCAAAAGCAGCGACATATCGCCTGGTCGTGACTTCCAGAGAGCGCTATTCGAGTGCCTGGTCGTCGTGTGCCGAGGTGGCCCACGTCATTTGCTGGAAACACGTCATTCAGCGGTCTTTGGATTGGAGTGCAAAGCACATGGAAGCCATACAGGACGAAGAGAAGCGGTGGCTGGCGCCAACTCATCCGCCACCGACATCAACGTCGTTGACAGGTTTGCCCAGTCGAATCTCTTCAACGTTTACTCTCTCGAAGCTGAGTGCATGCCTCGGCAGATTCCGTCACATCGTGGCTTGGGTCGATCCTCTTGCCAAATACCGTTGCTTGTGCGCAATGCATGGAGCCATTTGCACTCTTTCGACGGCGCCAAGAGTGCTCGATTTGCCAAAAAGGATTTTGTTTGGCTTGTTCGAGGCACATTTGGGCCGCAAAACCAGTGTGCGATCGGTGTTACCTACGTGAACTCGACAAGAAGGTGCTCTGCCATGTCCAGCGTACACTGGCGAGCCAACGAATTCGCCTCGTAGCTACTGCAAGAACGCGCGAAAGCAGACAATGCTCGGTCAAACAACCCGGCGCTGGATGCCCTGCGCCAAAACACGACCTACGACAAATACTTCAAAATGCTGTCGTTTGGTGTGCCTCCTTCTGCCATCGGTCAAAAGATGCAGCAAGATTACATTCCCCAAGACATTGTCGACATCTTCGTCTCGGGCCTTGATGGTGCGCCTTCCACCCTCTCACGGTATGATTCGCGCGGCACCATCGGCCAGTCCCGTTCAACTTTTTGGACTGAAGGCTGTTGCTGCGCCACGTAGTCCTACTTCGACACCATCGACCGGAGGAGGGTCGCGACCACAGCTCTTGCGCAAAAAAAGCACCCTCCGCAAGCTGCACTGGACTGCGCTGGATGCGACGACCAAGGGGAAGGCGACGATTTGGAACCGCGTCACGGCCAAACGACGCCATGCGCCGGTGGCTCTCTCTGGCGCCGACATGGACCGTGTCATGGCGTATTTTGGAGAAGCCACAGCGACGGCGAAACGAGCGCTGCCGTCGACGAAATCCAGTGGAAAATTTCAGAGTGCCTTGGACAGCCGTCGCACCAACAATATTCACATTGGGTTGAGTCGGTTTAAGTCCATGGGGCCGTCCGGACTTGTGGCGGCACTGCGCGAGTGCAACCTAGACCTTCTCACGCCAGACGTCTTGCAAACGCTGTTGGAAATCGGCCCGACACCGGTCGAGTTGAAGCGGTACATGAATTTCCGAGGCGCAGTGCATAAGCTCGACGAAGCCGAGCGCTTCCTCGTCGATATGGCCAAGGTCGCACGTGTGCAGGAGAAGGTAAACGGCTGCACTTGATGCCACCATGAACGACTTGGCGTGACTAGATCCACGTGATGCTGTTTGTTCAGCAATTCTCAACATTGATCGACGAGCTCAACGACCGGCTGCGCATTCTCTCGGTGGCGTGCCACCAAATTCTCAGCAGTGAGCGCCTTCCCCGCTATTTTGAAGTTATCTTGGCGCTGGGCAATGTGTTGAATGAAGGGACCGAGCAAGCTAACGCCTCCGGCGTGACCCTCGCGTCACTGCTAAAGGCACGCGCGCCCCTGGACAATTTGATGTTCACACCATGAAATAGTTGTCCGAGACGAGATCTATCGACCAGAGCATGACGTTGCTGCAGTTCCTCATGCAGCTCATTCATGTACCGTTTCCCGCACATGGCAAGACTTTCGAATGAGCGCGTTGGGTGGTCCTGTAGGAGCGCGGCGAAATGGATTTGTTTCACGTGATGGACGAGCTGGACATGCTTGACGCCGCCAAGCGGTTCTCGAACGTACAGTGTGTGTCGCAAATGGCGCTCTTGCAAAAGCAACTCGCGCACTTGGTCCATGAAGTGAAGGAGGAAGACACAATCGATCGGATGCAGTTTGAAAAGGCTCAAGTCGACGCGCCACGAAAGCAACGTCAAAGTAACGTCGTGCCGTCCACGAGAGATCGGCCGATGGCGCTTGAAGGTGGCCACCAAGCCCTCATGGCAGCGCTTCGCAAACGCACCAGCGTTTCCTCGGACGACGTCACCGCCTCTGACAATGGCGCAACGGACATGCCCCTTCCAGCTGATCGCAACCACTTGCTTCCATCATCACAAGAAAAGCCTGTCGAACCAACCAAGAGTCGTGGAGCGTTGTTTGCAGCTATTCGCAACCACGGTGAGGTGCGGAGAGGTGAAACTCGACTGAGCGCACCGCTTCCAACGCGCTCTGCCGCCGAGACGAGCTCCACACCAACAAACAAACCAACAGTGGCGCAACAACCACCGCATCGTCCGAACAACTCGGCATTGCTCGCAGCTATTCGATTAAGGCAGCAAGAGGATCCACCTAAAACGCAAGAAAACTCGTGTCACGTCCTTGCAAGGAATTCCACACCGCCAATGACCAAGTCCATTCTCTTGGCAGAGAATCGACCATGCCACTTGCCCGAGCCAGCAATTCCTGCTGTGGCTGGACGGCAAGAGTTGATGGCAGCTATCGCTTCCAAGAAACGACCAGCGTTGGATGACCAAGTTGCCACCAATGCCCCGTCGACAGTCGACGTTCGGAGTCGTTCTCAACTGGAGACGACGATATCGTCGCCACGTGAATCGCCGCATGCCGCCACGGAGTATACGCCAAATGCGTTTTTGCGCACGATGGGCCCGCACGTGTCGCGAATCAAACACGAGCTGAGCGTCGTCCAGGACAAACTCGAGTCCATGACGGAACACTGGCATGAAGTAGCAGTCTACTTGGGCGAGAGTTCGGCGACCCCGTCCGACTATGCGCTTGGACTGCTCCATCGGTTCATGCTCGACGTCAAGCTTGCATACCGGGCCCTTGTGTCGAAAGGTGTCATTCGTGCCACGAGCATCGGGTCATCTACAAACGTTGGCGACCGCATCGCGACTGTCCTTGGCGCCGCCACCGTCCTGGCCCAGCGCCAGCGGAACTTGGAGGTGACGTTTCCGTGGGCCAAAGTCGCGTATCTCCAGCCCACAAGCGTCGTTCGACCCGGTGACCGCGTCGTGTGCCGCCAGTTTGGTCGAGGCATTGTCACCGCGACAAGGTAAATCGCATTGGGCACATGGGTTGACATTGTGATGTCGACTCGGCGCCGTTGTAGGTATGCTGTCGGGTGCGTCGACGTCCGCCTGACGTTTGGCTATGCCGTGTTGTCCGTGGATCAAGTTGTTGGGATGGACCACGTGTATGAGCCTGTGATTCCGCCATGGCGACCCCATGATCCAGTCGCGACGCCCTTCGGCCCAGCACGCTTCCTTCGTGCCCACGCGGCTGGTGCCATCGCAGTCGTTACCTTGCAAAGTGTGAGTCCGACAAGTGGAGTTCAAGCGTACATCCAAGCTAGCCAGGTGCACTTTGCCTACAACGAACGAAGGACGGGCCACTGACGAGTGTGCGAGCGAGCAACGAGCCCTGCCTGACGTCATTCGCGTTCGGTCCAGACTGTAGGCACATGATGGACTCGTCGGCGAGAGTAGGGCTTTCCGATGGATGCACCATTCCGTCCACAGATGAAATGAATGGCTCTGACATGACTCGTTCGACTTGAGAGCAAGAAGTCCTTCGTCAAAGGGAAGGAAGGCTGATGCGCGGGCAATTCTGGACAGCCATGAACTGAATACAGATATTTATTGTGGAGCACGATAAAATAGATGAAACACTCACGCGACACCGTCGAGAGAGTCGACGAGAAACTTTTCAGCGTACTCCCTCATGGTGACCATCTTGCGCTTGACGGTATCTTGGACCTGCGCCAGGTGTAACTTGTCGTACCATGTCAAGGGGGCGTCGGGGGACGTTGGGGACGGTGGCGGCGTTGGCACTGGCGCGACTGCTAGCTCCATGGGCGTGACAAGTTGCCAGTCGAAACCGACGGCCGTCGCCGTGGCTGGAATGAGCATCGAGTCGCACACAATGTTCCAATTCGCCTCGATCTCTTCTTCGGTCAAGGGAGGCGTCGTTCTGCAACACGGCAGCATACATTCGATCTGGTCGACGTAGTTGGGGTCCAAGCCAAAGTGGGCATAAAAATCGGCCCACTTCTCGACAGAAAAGTCAAACGAGTCCGCGAAAGCTTTCAGGCTGCCGTACGCAGTCCAGCGGAGTTGGACCTATACCGCACCATGCTAGTTCAGTTGATGCACGGCAAACTTGTGAGAAATCGAACCTTGCCAGACATACACAAGCCTGCGATCTCGGCGGCGGTCAAGTCGCCACTGTACATGAGGAGAAAGTCCGTGATTGTTAACGCAACGTCCACGGCGCTCGTCTGGGGAGAAGGTCGCGAGGCATATACTCGAACGCCTGAACTAGAAATGAACACACCCCTGCATCACGTTTGGGTTTGGGGGGTCGTACGGGATGTAGTGTCAACAGTGCGGACACAGACAATGTCGCGCTTGGCATTCAGGAACGAAAACACGACCTATTCAAGCAGGTCAAGACGAGGTTCATCACGTAGGAGCATGTGCGCACCGTGCCTTTGAAGCGGTTAGGTACATCTAGTACCGCAAACTGAAGGAAGTTCATCAGCTCTTCAAGCTTGGCAGTCTGGCGAGCACAGACAGCGGCAGGACTTGCGTCTTCCATCTTGAATTGCTTCTGCCAAGGGCAGAAAATTGCTCCGAAACTGGATTCATAAATTTTATCGAATGTTTGTACTCTTCTTACATATTCCAAGTCATATAATTCGCGATGCTTGTCGCACTATATTTAACGCTCCACATATCCAGAAGAAGTGTCGAATTCCAGCGCAGAACGCGCAAAGCCCCGACACCCAGTTGTGCTGCACACGAGATCATTCGAAATACATTGGACGACCATTGCTTAGTAACCACAGGAAATTTGCAGTGTTGTAGGGTGGACACTCCTCGATTGAACCTCCACTGGTAGTTTATAGATGGAAATACAAATGTGTTGACTCTGTATATAGACGTAAAATTACTTTGCTCAGAATGCATATGCGAGCGCCATTGGTTTAGTGGTAAAATATCTCGTTGCCATCGAGATGCCCCGGGTTCGATTCCCGGATGGCGCAGTCCTTTTTCGATTCTTTCATGTGCTCTCCATCTTCCAAGTTGGCCGATTTCATCTCTGGCTGAAAGTTTGTGCCACATTTTGACTCGAACTTGTAGTTTGTTTGTATGCCATGGTTTGAGGACAGTGCTGGCCAAGTTGTGACTCGGCATGCGTGTTGTTTTCCACGAATCGAGAATTTGTCGCAGGAGGCTCGTTTCCTCGTGGGGATTTTCATCTCGTTTTCCTCGACTAGAACCAACAAGAATGATCCACTTGTATGGACAATTTGACAAAGTTATTCTTGTTTCTTCAGCTGGGCGGCTTCAATGTGCCCCGAAATGAGTTCGGCAATTTCAAAGTGCAAATGCGTGCAAAACACACCGGCACCGGCGCCGACGATGAAAAAGATCTGTCGGTTGCAGCATGAGCACCTTCGATTCTGTGTGGCGAAGGACCATACCTTGTCCGCGGGGGTAGAGTCGGCAATGAGCCAAGCCAGCGTAAAGATGCCAACGGAACCTCCCAAAATAGCCTTCCATGACACACGGCGGAGGAGGTTGTACTTGTGCAAGTTCCACACGGCCAGCGGCGCGCTTGAGAGGATGTATCCGAAGATAGTCCAGTACAACATTGTGGACCTACTCAATTCAACCAAGATGAGCAAGTTCACTTGGTCCAGGCAGACTCACATAATTCCTTCGTACAACATGTCCTTGATCGTTTGCTACGTTCCAAACACAGTCAGCAACGTGGATGGTGAGGGATATGTCAGCCATACGCGCTGAAGTACAGACGTTAACACGTTCAAGTAGTCATTCGAGGTGGCGATGTCCATGGCAACGTCTGCAGGTCGGCGGCACACCACCAGGTCAACCAATTCTCGTTTGGAAAGTACACCAAAATTAGTGGCGGTTTCACCCAGTTTCAGAAACTGCCATCGATCCCTGCATTAACCGCCGCCGTCACACGCGCAATGGCCGACGATTTTGACGACTGGTTGATCCAAGCTAAACGTAGGTGGGAGATAGGCTCAGCTTTCACTTATGTGCCTTTCAGATGACTTTATGTTGGAGCCGTCCCCCGAGAAAATAGACCACCACCAAGCTAGCTCGCCAACAATCCAAGTCGGCGATGGTGGAATCAAGTCTTCAGTGCAGCTCCCTGCGACCATCTCGGACGATACGTTCTTGGACGACGACGATGAAGGTGTAGACGGCTCTGCCAGAATCCTACCCATGCCATCATTGCGCGAACCGACTAAACTTTCATCCAACCCCATTGCTGAGCCGTTCATCGACCAGTCCGCTACCGAAACACATCCCATAGCTCCACCGCCCGCTCCGATCGAAGTCAGCGATACTGCGATCAACTTGGATTGGAAAGTCCAGACCAGCTTTGACATGCCAGATAAGCTCTGCCAAGAGATCCAGTCTGTCGTCGATGCCGCTGCCACGCGGCTGGCAGCGGCGGCAACATCCTCCCCTCCTTCAACAGACACAAACATGAAAGCGATGGACGCAGCAGGTCCTAGCGGTGCACCCGAGCTGCTCCTCATCATGGAAGTCGTGATCGGGGACGGCCGAGTCGAGAATATCCAAGTCTTTGAACACGACGAGCCAGAGGCACTCGCGATGGCGTTTGCGCAGCAGCACTCTCTCGAACGAGACGTAATTCCCACGTTGACAGCGCATATCCTCGAGCAGATTCGAACGATCCGACCGGCCTCGGAGGACCCGCCGTCGAAACTGACTCACCGGCCGTCTGCGCGACAGCAAGTCCTCTCCCAACCGAAGCATCACCATTCCCCCAACACCGAAAAGGAACGATCTTACAACGCTCTCCGCGACAAATTTGGAAAATCGGTCCGGGCGGCATCGTCCTCTGCGTTCGACCTCGTCCCATCCAAAACGACAACAGGAATATTGCCGTCATCGTGTCGCAGTCAAAAAGGAAAAGGACGTAGAAGCCATCACCAACCTGCAGCGTCCGAGCGTTTGTATGCCTTGGCAAATGCTCAACGGGAGTGGCGCGCGCGGGCTCAAAAGAAGCGCGAGGACGAACTCAACAAAGAATTGGCCGACAAGAAGCTTCAGCTCGCCGAAAAGACGAAGCTGCTCGTGGCCAACCGCACCAACGGTCAATACCGCACGATCGGCGAACGGCTACACGGTGAAGCTGTCAGTGAAGCGGCTCGACGGAAGAAGCTAGCCGAAGCGCGGTCAGCTGAAAAGGCCCAAGCTGAACTCGCCGGCGACGATGACTCGGGCTGGATGTGCCCCAAATGTACATTTCTAAATCGACACCAAGACTCGACGTGCCAGAATGCAGTCGGCATAGGGGTCAAACCTCCAACTCCAGCAGCAGCAGCAGCACCACCACCACCAGCTCCCACGGCGGCAGCAGCAACGTCATCCAGGTACACCACCACCTCCTTTCGCGAGTACACGATTCAACTGCTTGTACATGTAGTAGCACCACCAAGCCATCGAAACGAAGAGATACCCCGACTCGTGTGTGTGGGCAGCCAAAGCCCGCCATGTTTCAGCCCACACTGCTGTCCAAGGAAAACAAAAAGCCCGTGCCAAATGAGAAGCTCGTGTTGCGAAGGCAAAAACACCAAGAAGTCGCCAAAACCGAGTACAACCAGCGCCATCCTTTCGCCCCCCAAGTGAACCCCACCTCCACGGACCTCGTCAAGGACAAGCGACATGGCATCCAGACCCACCTGTCGCTGTACGCCGATGCGGGCTCGCGACGAGAGCGGCAAAGGGACCACGAGGCAGCGTACTTGGCGCAGTTTCCATTTCGGCCAAACATTGGGATCAACACATTCGTCGCACCCCCGGCATCGCAAGAAGCGCTCGTGCACCGCCTCGCGATCGAAGATCAAGAGAAGCTCGCCCAGAGTCGTGCCAAGTTGTTGGAAAAATACGGCGCCGCCAAGGACCCGATGACTGGGCGGCCCTATTTTGTCCCCCAAACGGGTCGGCGGCCGCAGTTTGCCCGCAACGACTCGAATTTGCCCATTGGTACCGACGACGTCGATGCAGTCATACAGTCATGGGAACTCACGATGACGTGCCAGGAACATTTCTGTATGAGAGCCGTCGCGAATTCGACGAGATCCACCGGCAACTGCGGCACGCGGACATGGCAACACTCAAGGACCATCGGACACAGAGCTTTGTCTCGAAAACGTCCAAGATGCACCTCAAGGCACGCAAAGCCAAGAGTTTTGATCGCATTTACAAGTACGACGACGCTCCGGTCTGGTCTTTATCTGCATGCTCCATGTGTTGTCTAGCTTGCTCCAACAAGCGAGTCGCCCATCGGACACAGGTGAAAAGGACCTTTCTGTCCTGGACCCGTCCCGCCTTGACATCGATGCGCTGTCCCTCGAGCTCGGCCACGTTGCGCTCAGCCTCTTTGATACGTGCGGGTGGGTGCCAATTCCGAAGTCCACCTTTTTCGAGTGCATGGAGTCGACGCTAGCGAAATGCCAGCACCTTACACATACCCAAGTCCTCTTTTTCGGGGACGAAGCGTCTCGCGCGATTCCGTCCACTGACGAGCGCGTGAAAGCTGCGGACGACCAAGAACTCACGCTGCACCCCAAGATCTGCGCCAAATCGCACCAGTTGCTCGCCAACAGCGACCGAAAGCACATTTTTGAACATCTCTACAGCGTCCACGCAACGTACGCCGCAAAGCGTAAGGAGCGCCAGGTGAAACTAGACAAGGAACACGCAGAGACTTGTACGTTTCGACCTCAGCTGTGCAAGCAAACGTTCCACGATATGTACGCGCGCCTGCCGGACGACGGCACCGACGACGTTGATCCCGTTGTGCTAACCTCGGCCCGGCCATGTGCACGACCTAGCGTACGGCCGATCGACGGGGACTCGACTAAGTAATCGGAACAACTTGTTCCAGTGATTTGCCCTATGCTGCTTTCCAATATGCAGCAGTGTATCAAAACGTCATCGTGACGGCGTTCCATGGCAAACGTAGAATTCGCCATGGAGCTGCCTCTGCCGCCGTCGATCAAGGCTTTCGATTCTCGCGGCGCATGCAATGCGTTCAACATGCCACAACAGGTAGAAGAAGGTACGTGTCGAGGGGCTCTTGACGGGGATACACGACGGAAAAGAGGGCCCTGACCAAGCCCCACCACACGTGCTAACCCAAGTCGAAGGGCATCCCGCTCCACACTCGATGTCATATCGAGTCCAAATTCATCGCTCAATGATATGTTTTAAACAATTTCCTGTTGAATGCCACCTCCATCAGTTTACGACGACCTTGGCGAGGTCACGTCGCGGGAAATACCCTTGCCTACGACAAGTATCCGATGAGTGAAGGGAATCGTTCGAAATGGCTGGAATGACCAGCTGCAACGTGCATCCAACGCAAGAAACGACACCCCTTGAGAGATCACCAAGGCTTCGCCAAATGTAAACGATCGGGAGACCGCCGCGAGTCCGTGATGTATGTCGTGTCTCGTGGAGACGACTCACAAATAACACCAACGAGGGGAGGCGCAAGCTCCCGGAAGTCGGCGCAAGCTTTGTTAGCGACCCGTTCCTTTTCAGGCGCGGGGCTAAAAACCCATCAACTGTCGGATTCTAACTACCAATCATAGACATGCAATTTCATACACCACCAATCAGTGTACAGTTGCTGGGCCCAGGACATTAGGGACGCGCCCGGCATCTATCCGGACGCCGCTGCCGGGGGTGGCCGGCCCGACGTCAGCCGTCCTGGGGATGGTGCAGAAGGCACCACTTGCTCGTTCCGTGCTTGGCCCGAAGGTGAGACAGACACATG
This sequence comes from Aphanomyces invadans, assembly GCF_000520115.1. Lineage (NCBI taxonomy): Eukaryota > Oomycota > Saprolegniomycetes > Saprolegniales > Verrucalvaceae > Aphanomyces > Aphanomyces invadans. Next base: position 37,067 of record NW_008580179.1, on the reverse strand, counting down.
TTATACGTCAGTCACCGTCAAGTGTGTATGCTAAGTAGACGTTATATACGCCGCACACGACACTCCCCTTA
>NW_008580179.1:35773-36516 GCF_000520115.1 Aphanomyces invadans | reverse complement strand
AGGGACGTTATTCGGATTACGGATAGTTTCGCCAATCAAATGCGTTTTGTACAAGCCAGGCTTGCACAAAAACCTTCACCGACCAGGCCCTTAGGGACGCGCCCGGAATCTATCCGGACGCCGCTGCCGCGGGTGGCCAGCCCTACGTCAGCCGCCCTGAGGATGGTGCAGAAGACACCACTTGCTCGTTCCGTGCTTGGCCCGAAGGTGAGACAGACACATGTTATGCGTCAGTCACCCTCAAGTGTGTATGCTAAGTAGACGTTTTATACGCCGCACACGACACTCCCCTTAAGGTGTGCTTAGCATCCCTGAGTCAATACCAACTCAATACCACATTTGTAATATGTATTGAGAGTTAACGCTTAGAATGACTTCATGACCTTTTCGACTTTCTCGCGCTCTTTACGATCTTTCATCGTGGCTACGAATTTCTAAACAACTTCTGGAGCATCTCTATAGATGTCAGTAAGTCTTTCCCAAGTCGATTCAACATCTTCTAGTCCTGCCCAGTGGACGTAGACTTCCCAACCACTGTGGGCTGCGTTGTATCCGATGTCTTCGATCTCACGGATTGTTACCATAAGACCTTGCTCGGAGATGAGTTCTCTTATTTCTTCAGAGACCTCAAAGCTCGACTCAGCGTATAGCTTAAGTCTCAAGTTGTGCGCCTCTCGGCAGACACCGGTCAGAAGATGTTTGATGACGCATGAACATTCGCGTACTTCCGTAACTATGTACGG
>NW_008580179.1:23570-27215 GCF_000520115.1 Aphanomyces invadans | reverse complement strand
ACCTTAGGGTCTCACGCACAGCTTTCCAGCTGAGTTCCTCTTCAGGATTCAACGTAATCAGGATGCTCTGGGCAATCCGTTTCCGTCGTTTTTTCCCGATGAGTGCATCATCCAACCGACGCGTCAGTGGTTGTACCAGCTGCGCATATTCGGGGATGTGATCCCTCATCCAGTTCGTCGCGCAAAGAAATTGCTGCAACTGTCCTGCATTCACTGGGAATGGGATCTGACACAGGGCCTCCAATCGGTCGGGATCATGACGGACTCCTATGCCGTCAATGATTCTACCGCACCACTTCACTTTCGTGTTGTAGAGGCTGCATTTTAGTGGGTTCAACTTAAGCCCATGTATGTCTACCAGGCTAAGGAATTTCTCCAGCACTTGCAGGTACTCGTCGATGCTTTTCGCATACAACAAGATGTCGTCAATCCAGACTAGAAGATGTTTATGCAGCAGTGAGCTGCAGACATTATTCATTGTCTTTTGGAAGTACAACGCACTATCAACATGTCCTTGCATTACTCGACTTGGCGTCATTATCTTTCCATTGATCTGGAACGACAGGATCTCTTGGCTCGCTTTTTCAAGCGGCATCTGCCAGAATCCTTTGATTAAATCGAACGTCACCAGGACGTTTGCCCTTCACCTTCTGAAGTATTTCTACTTGGAATGGCATGGCACCCGCACAGGGTATCGGCATGCTATTGATGACTCGGTAGTCAGTGGTCAAGCGGAAATGTTGGAGAATTTCATCCTCCGCCCACTCCCGGACTTTCGTCTCTTTCATCCTCTTGCCTTCCGGCTTGAGGACGGGGTTTACTGGACTGCAATACTTGGACTGGTCATTTTTCCAGATCACGCTCGCATTTACAAGCGTACTGCAAAAATCGTCCATTAATCTCTTTTCCAGAGGATTCACATTTCTAGACGCGCACCGGTAGGGGCGTGAATCGCGTTTCAGCGTAATGGACATCGGAGGGACATTCGCTGGTGGGTCACAGGCTCGAAACTTTGTTCGCCAGATATCCGCATTGCGCACAATGGCGCCTAGCGCATCAGCACGGTCCTCTAGGAATCCGGCTTTGTACGCTTTGCTCAGCATATCTCAAACAATTGTAATCCGTTGTGTTTACAATGGATCGAACCTTTCAGGCTCTTCGCCCTCTACCCAAGTTCTTTCGACCTGGTTGATGTCATTGTAGGAGTCTACGACGTCGTCCAACATGAGGTCGAACTCGGGGGCATCTTTGTCCTCCAAGTCATCTCCTTCATCCAGTCGTTGCCTTTCGGCTACTTGCTCGAGTGGTCGTTCGACGTCAATCCCAATACTTTTCAGGGAGTCGTCGGAGACTAGGAACTCTGTTCCATTCATCGTGATGTAACAGATTGACGGCTGGGGTACCCTCACGGGCCCTGCTGCCGTGTAGATAGTTAGTCTCAGAGCTATTCTTCCGATAAGCTCGAGAACTTGACCATCGGGTCCGTCGGCCTTGTCACGGCCTGCTGGAACAGGCTGGACATGCATGCCTGGCTGGAGCTGTTTCAGCTCCATAACCATCGGTTGGGGGATAATGTTCAACGTAGCGCCTGTATCTGCACAATACGGGACGTCTAGAACCCCATTAATATTCAACCGCTTTTCGCCGGTTGGATTAGAGAGGATCTGGTTTCCCTTTGCTCTCTGGAGTACTCGTCGCTTTGCAGCGGCCTCTTTCTCTGGGCTCAACGCGTTTTCCAACGGCGTGTTGTAGCCATCATCCTCAGAGACATTTCCAAGCTCATGCTCTGCCTCTATCTCGACGACTACTGGAGGCTTTGCACCATGTCTTTTCGAGGGAGGATTATAGTCCATCGGGTCGAATTGAATCCCGTGGGATCGGGCTTTCGCCTTCTGCTTTCGCAGTGTCTCATCTGCATCTTTCCGGCCTAAAGCTGCTGAAGAGAGTGTGGAAGACATATGAGTATAGGGTTTTAAATGAGGTACTTCGAAGTATATTCAATGAATCCTCACTACCCCTCATCAATCCCAGCACTTTGGCTCTGCCTCTGCGCTCTTGCCGCGTGCCCTTCTTGCATGTTTTCCATGCATGGCCGCTTTCTTGGCATAGTTCGCACTTCGGAGTTGACTCGGTCGCTTCGACCTTACGAACAGGAATGGGCCCGGGTCCTTTCGGATCTCGCCCTTCTAGCTCATCTGAGCTATAGTCGTAGTCAACGGTGTCCGACGGGACGTCATTGATATTAGCCGGTCTCTTTGTTTCTTCATCGGACGCCGGGAGTTCTTGCTCCGGCTGTTTGTCCGACTCGGACCGTACCAGTCTAGTCATCTCTGACTGACAGTGCGTCCGTTCTGCAGGGACAGCGGCTGCCCGTGCTTTGTCCCTCAATGTTTCAGAGGAGCCAAAGCCGTAGCCTGCGTCGCGGTCGATGGGCTCTGGGTTTTGACTGCTGTGGTTGCGGTGTCGGCCCTGTTTTTGGCCTCTTCCACCATTGCCACTGCGTCCATAACCTCGGCCACCGCCTTGTTCGCGGCTATCCGATCTGAAGTTACCTTTCCAGGCCTTCTTGTCAGATGGTTGTTAGAACCTTTCGGCCCTTCATCCTGCCGTGCGCGCTTGGGTTCTCTTCCCAAAGCTGCATCAGATTCAGATCTCCGTTTTTCAGGAGCTGATTTCTTAGCAGTGTCGAAGCTGCGTTGGTTTTCCTGCGCTAGCTCCGTGATGTCCTTAGCAAGATCACTGACATCATATTTTGGATTCATATTTTGGTTACGATCTACCCTTTCGGTTAGACTTGCTCGCAACGTCGCCGGTTTGACCTTCGACAGAATCACGGAGAAGATTTTCTTCCGCATCTTGTCGTTTTTGAGGTCTTCCGACAGCCCATTCCCTTCAATGAGGCTGGAAGCCTCTATCAGGAAATTTACCACGCGCATGGTAACATCCTTTTCAGATATGTTCCACCGTAATTTCTCGAGCGCATTTTCAGCGTTCGGAATCGCGTTGTTCAAGGGCTTTGACATGATCTCCTTCATCTTTTTCAAGATGAATTCGTCATTCACTTCGTCCATTGTAACAAACCAGCTAAAGCGAGCCATGCCCTCAATGAGTTCGGCAGGCTCAGCCAAAGACTGGATGGACGGCAACGCGGTAGCGTAGTCGCGTTTCATGCGCACGCATTCCATTTTCAGGTCGCGTTGGAATTTCTCCCATTTCTTGGTCCACTTGACCAGAACCTCTGGGGAGAAACTCGTGAGTTTTGGCGGGGTCACGGTCGTGATGCTCACCATCCCGCTAGGGGCGGTGTCACTATCACTCGTGTCGCTCATTCTCCCTGGACTTTTCAGACCAGTCGCGCCACTCGAGTCTTCTCAGACGAGTCTAGCACTAAAGAATTCTTTGTAGTGTCTCGTGGAGACGACTCACAAATAACTCCAACGAGGGGAGGCGCAAGCTCCCGGAAGTCAGCGCAAGCTATTTTAGCGACCCGTTCCTTTACAGGCGCGGGGCTTAACAGCAAAATGTGAAAGTGAGAAATCGAAGACTACCCATCAACTGTCGGATTCTATCTACCAATCATAGGCATGCAATTTAATACACCACCAATCAGAGTACAGTTGCTGGGCCCAGGACATTAGGGACGCG
>NW_008580179.1:10900-11615 GCF_000520115.1 Aphanomyces invadans | reverse complement strand
TCGTAACGAAGATGTTCCAGCAGGCTTTGATTTTTGTTATATGGACTGGTGAATAGCATGATCGATGCGTCAAACCAACGATCACCAAAGCCAACGCGATCGTTCCGGAGGTGTTCCTCCCACGCGAACAGCTTCGATTTGGCCAGTTTAATGACGTCGCTCGAGTGACGTACAAAGTTATCCCCTTGAAACGTCGCTTCGTCCACGTTTTGGTCCGGGTTCGGATTGTCGCGCATTGAACGTGTCTTGGGGTCAAAGATCGTGGAGTTTGGGCTCAACATGCGCAAGTACTTGGCTATGTCCTCTCGGAAGCGATGATTTCACGTTGTAATATATAGAATCTAGGCCCCGCCGACACCACGCTGACGAGACACTCGAGAACTTTCGCTGCTCCAACACATGTCGACACTGTACTCGGTCAATATATTCGTTGCCCCTGAATACAGCATTGATGGCAGCAGCGTTCGGAGAGACGTCCATGGGCACCCTTGTCTTGGTGCCCCACGCCGCAGAGATGTGGAAGAAGGCGCAGATCATTCAAAAGGCTTCGGACAAGCCAGCGGAAGTGCGGTACGTCGCGGATGGTGACGAGTACGACCCGGAGGACGGCTACACTGCCTTGATTAACAGAGGGCGTCAGCATCGAGGGGACAACGGATAAAAGAACTAACATAGAGAGAACTCAAGCCAATGCACTGAAGCATATGGCACTTTA
>NW_008580179.1:0-2572 GCF_000520115.1 Aphanomyces invadans | reverse complement strand
GGCCGTGTCGTCAACAATGAGGCAGTTCAACCCGCTGGCGTTCCCAACCAAGTACATGCGGTCGATTTCGTTCGCCTTGATGGGTTGCTTGATAATCGTGGCAAGACCAACGTTCTCAATGCCTTCCTTTCCCACGAGCCACTCGCGTGTACTTCTTGGCGCGAGCGACACCACGATAAATGGCAATGACGCGTTCACACTGCTGGTCGTACGGAGCACATGCATTACATTGAGCGTCAGATAACTCGATGAATCGTCCACGACTAGGCGCTTGAGAGTCAAAGTTGGACACTCGAGTTCATTCGCTGCTCCAACGCATGTCGGCACTCTACTTGGGGACGCATTAGGGACTCGAGGTGGATCCATTCGCAACGAAGGGGGGACATGAGATACGACGAGTCCATGTATATCTCGTTTTACAAACAATGTATCTGCCCAGAGTAAGAAGTTGAGCGACCCCTCATCGTATGTTGCAACCAGTGCGTCAAATGTTAAATCGAATTTTATGATGCTGTTGCCTACGAGAAGAACAAGAGAGCCAGTTCTGCCTACAAAGTAGAATTATCTCGTGGCCAGCCCGACGTCAGCCGTCCTGGGGATGGTGCACAAGGCACCGCTTGCTCGTTCCGTGCTTGGCCCGAAGGTGAGACAGACACATGTAATGCGTCAGTCACCCTCCAGTGTGTATGCTAACTGGAAGTAGACGTTGTATACGCCGCACACGACATATAGAAGGGCGATATACAGATGCAACGCAGCATGGAGATGCACGGCGAACATGCCTATGAATGACAGTAAGCAAACGTGTTGTCATGAGCAAAAGTAGTCGAGCTACCTGTTGGCACTTGAAAGATGAGGCACAGTCCATGGAGCAAAACGCTGTCGACCGCCGCGGAAGTGATGGACCACGGCGTGATAAATGCACACGCAAAAAAGACGACGCCCCAAGAACAAACGATAGCCACACATGTACCAGTGCGTAGTCTACAGGGAGGAGCGCTTGGTGATGCACCCAAGATGGGGAGAATTGTTAAGGCTTACACGTACCTGACTGCGTGCCTTCTGAGAGGTCCATGAGCAAACGACTGAATATCACGATGTGCACGATGGCGACGCCGATCAAGATGCCTGAATCTGCCTCCGCTCTACATGCTACATGGTTAAGCAGTGGAGACATGGTCGAGTGAATACCTGGAGTGCCGCTTGACACTGCTTGGTAGGCGACAAGGTGCAAGTGTGATGATTGCCCCGACCATGACGAGGGCTTCCATGACGCCAATCGCGAGGTACAGCGACTGCGGCAATGGAGATCCTTCACGCCAAGGTAATTGATCCAGCATCGTTTACATCCACACGATAGGAACACCCAAGAGGCATGCCTCGGCCACGGAGCGTCGCCACATTTGTGTTGCCGAGGTGTTCACGAAACAAAAGAATGCCGTCGACGACGACGAGAACAAGGGGGACAACCGTCGCCGCATCATTCACAACGCAGTCGTGGACTCGCTGGTGTCGATGTTGGAGCCTGAAACTCCTTCGTACAAGATGAAGAAGGGACAATCGAACGTTGTCATGTTTGTCGGGTTGCAGGGGAGCGGGAAGACAACGACGATCGCCAAGTACGCGCATTATTACCAGCGCAAGGGGCGGGGACGTACATGGTGTGCGCCGATATGTTTCGCGCCGGTGCGTTGGATCAGCTCAAGCAAAACGTGACCAAGCTGCGCGTGCCGTTTTACGGGAGCTACACGGAAGCCGATCCTGTCCGTATTGCGCAAGAAGGTGTCGCGAAATTCCGCACGCGCACACAAAAGAACTTCTGTAGATTGATGAGACACTACTCTAAAGAATGGAGTATAGTTTACTTCCATTCAGGCAGGGATTACCTAGACTGTACGCCGATCTCCTACTGAGCAAATCAGAAAGCTTCAGCTTGAAATCAGAATCATACAGCTCGCGCAACGTAACCAGATTGCTTCGCTCCAGTCCGTCTGCGAGGACGACCTTTGCAAACGATGCGGGCGCGCTAGACAACTACTACCATTTTTGAATTTGCTTTCGACTTCCTGGACCACCATGAAGTTGTTTGCCGCCGTCCTTGTCGCGTCCGCTGCCGCCTCCAAGCAGTCGGTGACCACACTCTCGACTGACGAAAGCCCCGAGTTGGCCAAGTGGCGTGAGCAGTTTGGAGCCCCGGCCGCTGGGCAGGGTCTGTTTCCACGCGCCACCGAGAGCCGGACGGCGCTGCCGGCGCGGTTGCGTCCGCCGATGCAAGCGGACCAGGCGCAGCTGCGTCGGTCCTACGACGACGCGACGCCGATGGACGCGCACCCGCGCCCGTCGATGGCGGGGGTGGACGGTGTGATGGCGGGGTGCAGCACCTCGACGTTCGCCAGTGCTCAGGGTTCGGCGCTGGTCGCGGCGGTGAAGGCGGCGACCACTGAATGCATCAACAGCCTGTTCAGTGTCTCTGGCGCGGACGCGTACTCGATTTTCCGGGAGGAGCAGATGGTGTCCGTGGCCAACGCGCTGCGCTCGGCCGCTGCCACCTACCAGGGTAACAACAGCGGCA
>NW_008580178.1:554502-573483 GCF_000520115.1 Aphanomyces invadans | reverse complement strand
ATGGGCCATGGTGATTGGCCTCTCATCCCGCCTCATGTCACGACAGTAGATGGTAATCCCATGGGGATCTGGCAGCTTGGTCTTTCTTCCAGCTCCACGGAGGCTCTTGGACGTGGACTTGGGTCCCTTGAACTTCTTGAGCTGGTCAATGGTCCTCTTCCAATTTCTGATCGTTTCTTCCTTGTAGCCTGATATCTTGCTTGCTGTTGGTACGTTGTTGTTCTCCAACGACATGACGACATCGATCTTGGACTGAATCGGCGGCCGGAAGCGCCGCTTAATCTCGGCAAATTGGATAAAGTTGTGAAGGTGGGAATATTGAATTTTTAAATATATTTTATCCAATCAGAAGTCACTTTCATTTTTATTGGTTGAAATTCACAAAATTATTGAATTGTAGAAGGTGGGCTTATTTTGTGTCTCCAAGGGTATTGTGAGCGGTGTTTAATCAACATTTCGCTTGGAGGTAGAACTGCCAGAATTTTTTTACTTCAACGAGGCACAAGCTGGGAGGAAAGGCTTCAATGACGATCTCGAGGTTTTCCCTTTAAGTTAGCTGAATTGCTCTTGGCATTATGACATAATTCCGATATATTGTAATATTGTATTTTGAGTCATACAAAGGAATGCATGCTCGAATAGGGCAATCCCTCCAATTCCAAAAAGCACAATGGCCCTCCTGCCCAGCACGAAGCGCCTTATCGACGGTCTCTTCAGCGCCACAGCGATGGCACGTACACACCTCAGCCGCTCCATCACGCTAGTGGAGTCGACCCTTCCGAGGGACCGCATGCAGGCTGAACTTCTCCTGGACCATGTATTAGCGCAGCGAAAAATCCATCACACTGCGACGAAACCTTCCTTTCGTGTGGGGATCGCCGGTCCGCCTGGGGCAGGAAAGTCAACGTTCATCGAAGCGTTGGGTTTGTCTCTGACCAAGAAAGGACACAAAGTCGCGGTTCTTGCAATCGATCCATCATCCTCCGTCACAGGCGGAAGCATCCTCGGCGACAAGACTCGAATGACTCACCTGGCGAATTGCCCAGACGCCTTTGTTCGACCGTCTCCCACGCGTGGTACCCTTGGTGGTGTGGCTCAGCATACAAACGGTAGGCCTCGCTTCCGAATCCCTATGCTCTGACGACATGTAGAAATCGTGTTGCTGTGTGAGGCCTGTGGATACGACATCGTATTGGTCGAGAGCGTGGGGCTGGGACAGAGTGAAATCGTTATCGACGACACGGTGGACTTTGTCATGCTCATGGTGCCTCCCGCTGGTGGCGATGAGCTCCAAGGAAGCAAGAAAGGCATCATGGAAATCGCCGATATTGTTGTCGTGAACAAGGCGGACGGCGAACTCAAAAGGTAGGTTATCATCCAGGGGTTCCAGCTGAGCTGACTGTGTAAAATAGCGCTGCCAAGCATACTGCCGTGGACTACATGCATGCGTTGCAGCTGGCGCGACGCAAGGACCCTGCGTGGAAGCCTGTGGTGCGGTGCAGTTGGCATTGACTGCATATATGGACTGACATCATACCAGGTCAAGATGTGCTCTGCAGTGGAAGGCGACGGGGTGGACGGCGTGTGGGACGTCCTTACGGAATTTCGGCAGGTGATGGCAACCAAGATAGAGGAGAAGCGGAGTCGCCAGGCGTCGAGGTGGATGTGGAACCAGCTCACGGAGGAGTTGATGCTCCTGGCCAAGAAAAAGGCTGCCGCGGAGGCACAGCGTTTGACACCAGACCTCGCGCACGGCTTCATTAGTCCGCGGTCCGCGGCACATCACTTGATGGATGCCATCTTTAAGAACTCCAAGTAGCTGTAGTAATGTCAAAGGCAGACGAGGACGGACGCAGGAACTGATGTACAGATTACGATGGCCACTAAGTGGATTTGACATGGACAAAGGAAAACCCCGATGAGGCAGGTGGGCCCTTCTCGACGCACAGTCGTTTGGGATGGGTGGTGGCGTACCACGCCAGTACTTGGAGCGCGCACACTTCTGCGTCGTCGAGAGACTGACGTGCGGACGGCGATACGGCGCGGAGGACTTCATCAGGCGATGGCATCGTCCGCTTCTTGCTTGTGTCAATGGACGATAATGAGTCTGTGTCTAAGGAGGAATGAGTTGCATGCACGACTCTGTGTCAACGATGTACCACTGAGTTGCCCGTCCTCTGACGGAACGTCCGTGGTGGTTCCATCCTTGGCAAGTTTCGCGAAGTACTTTTGCGCGTGAGATCGGATCTGTGCTGATGTGCGTGTCTTTATTTTGGCCGCAACCTTCTTCCATTCGCGGCCGTGCTCTTGTAACCCTGCAAGGAAGCTCTCATGCTCTTCGTCTGTCCATCGACCACCGTTTATGGTCTTGCCGGCTCCATAGCTCGGAGCGACGGCGCTGGGGCTGCTCTCCATCGTGCCAAAAGATACCTGAAACGCCACGTAACTGCTGAATCCATCACGAGGCGGTCAAATGCGGTGTTGAAATTGACAGAGATTTGCGAAATTATTACAGAAATGGTCCTGCTTTTGTTGAAAGGTGGTGAAAATATACATCAATTTTGAAGAAATTTGAAACTGTCATACAAAGCTGACACGCATCTCGATCCACTAAAGCGGTACAACAAAAGGCGCGACCGTCTTAGGCCCAGTATCCGATCGCAGCCATCACGCCCGCGCCGAGGAGGATGCACATGTAATGTGTCCAGCGATCTCGGCGTGTCTTGGCATGGAAGTCGGCGTTCACTGTGAACTGGTACGTCAGGAGTTCAACAACTCCCATGTACAGCAAAATGCCCGCAGCGACGGAATGCAGGATGCCTCGGACCCAAAGCGCTGCTGTCGAAGTTGGTGTGTACGATCCCGAAATGAGTATACCAATGAAGATCCCGCAAGGCGTGGAACTGGCGAACCCGAGCGCAACAAACACTGACGTTTTGAGCTGTGTGAATGCACCTTGCGAGGACGAGCCAACTGCCACGCCTTCAAAAAATTGGTGGAAGCTGATAGCTGTGAGAAGTGTGTGGAACGTGTCACCAGACGCGACGCCCATTTCAATCCCGATGATGATGGAGTGCACCGCAACGCTGCATTCGAAAAGGATCACGTTGAGTTTCTTGGCAAGAGGACTTCTATCCACGATGTCTCCATGGTGGTGGTGGTGGTGGTGGTGGTTATGGTTGCCGTTGTCCTGGAACGAAAGCTGGCACGACGGCGAATGGGGCTCGGGGGACAGAATCGGTCCCTCAAAATCCGAGCTGTTCAGATCCGTGAGCTTTTCCTTGGGCGACAACCACACGACCATCTCGGTCTCCATGATTTGCATGCTCAACATTGTGACGACCAATAGCACGATGGCGAGACCGGAGTAGTTCAAGTTGAGGCAAGGGTCGTTGAGTGCTTCAAGGCCGGGTGGGAGCATGTGCACCAGGGACGTCGCAATGATAATGCCGACACCGAGGGAATTTAAAAGACGAACGTACGGCATGAGCTTTCGGAAGAAGGACACGCGCGCCGCAAGGACAGGCAATAGCGCGCCAGCGAGGGATACTCCGAGAATGACAAAGACCGCAACGATGTGATCACCCGTTGCATAGTCGTCAGGGCGGGTTTCCACGGCGCCGCATGCCGGGACTTGAAGTACTGACGGTGCATCCATGGCGGCGAGTTCCAGAGTGAATGGATCGTCCCTTGTTGTTCTCTCGGTCTAATCTTGGACGCCGGCTTTTCGCACTGTGTAACTGTTATCCGTGCTTTGCATTGTCCCGAAATAGCGCGATAGAAGGGAAATCCACGGAAGTTTTTCAAACTCTACAGCGTCAAGTCAGGCAACGAAGTGCAGGTGGCAGCAATAGCCGATGCCTACAAGCCCATCCTCTACGCATGTCCCTATTTCATCAGGTTGCACAAATGCACAAAGCGAATCCAAAATAGCACACAATGCATCTCATGACTAAAATTAGTCGGGGTGTCTTGGAGTGTCACACCACCGGCCTTTGCCAAGCTTTGAACTCGTTGGAATCCAGCTGTCTTAATGAACGATTTCCCACGTAGCATGGACTCGCCACGACGAAAGAGTATCGTAAACAGATCTAGTGATGCTACATTATTCTTCTTACAATTGCAATTCCTTGACGTGTTCCCAGGTGAAGTCCTCGTGGTCGCGCCCAAAGTGACCATAGGCGGCGGTCTTTTGCATAACGGGGCGCTTCAACTTCAAGTCACGTTGGATGCAACCAGGGCGAAGGTCGAAGTTCTTCTTCGTGATTTCAACCAAGTCGTCGTCGGTCATACCTTCCTTGACGGTGCCGTACGAGTCGATGTGAATGGACAAGGGGTGCGACACACCAATGGCGTACGACAGTTGCACAATGACGCGCTTGGCCAAACCATGGTGGACCAACGACTTGGCAACCCAGCGAGCGGCGTAGGCGGCCGAACGATCGACCTTGGTCGAGTCCTTGCCGGAGAAAGCACCGCCACCGTGGGCACCCCAACCGCCGTAGGTATCAATGATGATCTTGCGACCGGTCAGACCAGCATCACCGTGAGGGCCACCAATGACGAAACGGCCCGAAGGGTTCAAGTGGTACACGGTCTTGTCATCGAGGTATTGTTCCGGGATGACGGGGAGAATCACGTGGTTCATCAAGTCCCGGTGGATTTGTTCGTTGGTCACATCCGGGCTGTGTTGGGTAGAGATGACAACGGTGTGGACACGCTGGGGGACCATGCGGCCATCGATTTGCTTGTATTCGATCGTGACTTGGGTCTTGCCATCGGGGCGGACCCAGTCAACAGTGCCGTTTTTGCGCACTTCGGTCAACTTGGCACCCAATTGGGTCGCCAAGACGTGGGTCAAGGGCATCAATTCGGGGGTTTCGTCGGTGGCATAGCCGAACATGATACCTTGGTCACCAGCACCAATGTCTTCGTCCTTGGCACCGTCGACGGCAGCACCAATTTCAGGGGATTGTTGTTCAATCGCAACAATCACGTTGACGGTCTTGTAGTCCAAGCCCTTGGCGGGGTCATCGTAACCGATTTCCTTGATGGCCTTGCGGATCACTTCTTCGTAGTTGATCGTGCCACGGGTGGTGATTTCACCGAAGATCATCACCATGCCGGTCTTGGCGCAGGTTTCGCATGCGACACGGGAGTTGGGGTCTTGTGCAATGCAAGCATCCAACACTGCATCGGAAATTTGATCGCACAACTTGTCGGGGTGACCTTCGTTGACGGATTCAGAGGTGAAGAGGAAGGTGCGATCGGTGGCCATCTTGACACTTGCGAGCAAATTTGAAAATGCTTGAGGGCGATGTTCACCACCCACTTGAGTTGAGGCCGCCAGTCAAAACGAAGGCATTGACTCCGTGCCTATTCGGGATTTGATTGGCTTGGGATGGGGGTTGGGCTTCAACTGCGACGCATTATCCGGTATAGTGTATACCAAACCGACGTCTTTTCGGGATTATCCGGATATGACTCCAGATGGCTTCGCCGCCTTTCCACAAAAAAGAAAGAAACCTGTTGAAGCGAGGTATCTTTACAAATTTCAAGTATACGGGGCGATTCCATGGAACTTGGTAGTGTACTTGAGTTTAGTATGAATCTGTCATGTGGGGGTGAACTATGACGTGTGTGTTGGGAATTGAATCCATGGATCCCCACCTGGTTGGCCAATCAGATGCGAGAGGCCATTAAATCTTGGCCACGTCAGGGCTTCCGTGGAAGGTGGCCAACGACAGTGCCACGTCAAGACCCAACTCAGGATAGGAGCGAGGGGTTTCGGGGTTGGCTCTCTCTCGACAGTGATCGCTTTCCCCACATTTTCCAACAAACGACCTTGAATGGCCATCCAAGCAACACCCGAGACGGCATCATACGAGCACCATCGAATTGGTTCCTGTGTGTGCTCGATTTGACGACACACCGTGGACGTCTCACAGAACGCGAGGTTACGCCAGCGCCATCCAGACGTTCCAACTCGCTTCTTCACTCCCCCACAACGAGAACACCAACCGAACCATGACCGCCACGACTGAAACGTCAACTGCCTCCCACTCTTTCGCGATGCCAACCACAACTGCCGAGCAGTTCAGCACGACGACCAAGGACCACCTTCTACCATTTTTTGTTCACTGTGTCGCCCATCATGGCCATGGAGACACCAAGCACAACGTCTTGTTTGCTCCTCCATGGTGTTTCCACCACGACTACCAAGAAGAGCAGCCCACCACAGCCAATGCGACGCCATGGCCGCCACGTTCTGTGGAGTCCACCTCGACCACAAATTGCCTACGACCATTCGATGCACCACGTCCTTCGTAAGAAGGAGCATGGATGGCGCTCGGAAGCATTTCTCGTGAAGGTTCGCACGTCTCGAATGAATGCCGCGTTCGAATCGAGGCTTTTTTCTATACTTGCGCACGAACAGGCCCTGGGCATCGTTTGTGTCTCTTTTTGATCTCTTGTGGGTTGGATGGGTCGTGTGTGGAGTCGTCGCACTGGAGATTGGCTACGTTTACATTTGAATGTTCTATTCGTTTCCGACGTCTTCTGCGTTGTTGTGCTTCAGACAAGATGGCCATCTCTGTCAATAGCTTACGTCGAATCCAACAACTCACGACTTCTGCGAGCGGTCGGCGAAAGTGGTGGCTCTTTGCGTGTTCCAGGAAGGTCTACCAGTTTATGCGGTCATCAAAATGCACGCTGTAGAATTTCCAGCTGTGCATGAACATCGTGTGTACTCCATTCCAGCCACGCAGGAATGTCGTTTTGCAGCAAACGTGGGAACCCCGAAACCCCGCACAATGAATCCTTTCAGAAAAGCACTGAAGTGGGGTCAAGGCTATCACGGAGAAGTCGTCGAAGGCAGTGAACGCACTTACAGTTAATATTTTGCCAGCAGCGAAGTGCCTACTAGACAAGGAATCATATTAAAGTGGTGAGGCCTATTTGATGGTCCATGTGTGTGTGGTATGGGTAATGGCGACGCCATTTAGAGCCTCATGAGGGGTCGACGCGCTGTCCAGGTACTTGTGGCCGATCGGCGTCTCAGGACCGACAAGGGACGGATGGCTTCTCACGTTCACGATGGTCGGATGGTCGGCTTGTTTGGCCACAACCTCCAGCGCGTCCGTCGTGGCTATGTACGTGACGCTCGCCAAGGCCGACGAAACTTCCCGTGACGGCAAGTCGTCGCCGACGATGATCATAAACTTAAGGTCTCCTCTTCCTTACAAGTTGTCGAATAGTCCCGTCGAGGTTTTGAAAAAGTTGAACGGGTTAGACTAGGTTGGAGACATATGTCGCCAGTCGTGAAGAACTTCGGCGGGTACAGTAATTCCAAGCAAATACGACTAGCGCGCGGCCGGTGGCGCACTGATGGTCCACAAGGACCTTCTTGGCGGTGGACCACATTCAAGTAACGTTGATGTCCCGTAGGTTGTCCAAAGCTGGCAACTCGAATGGGCTTGCTAGAGGCAAAAAGGTTTTATACCCCGAAACTCCATTCATCCGGTCGTCGGGGTTTTGATATTACAGTAGTTTATTCCGGATAGAAGTATTATCCGGATCTGTCGCTAGTCCGATCGCGATGAATGGAGTGCTCCCGAGTGTGACCTGGGGCACATGGGACCTGGAAGGACGAGTAATGGCCACTCGGAGCGGCAACGGAGGAGACGTTAGCTTCGATCAAGACAGTAAGAAGGACAGAAGACGGCGGGAGAAAGGTGTGCCGCCACTCAAAACCCAAGAGACCGCATGGTTCAGCGAGCTCCTCCATGACAGAATTGAACCATTGACACTCCTGCACTACCTTCCCAATCCACTCGCAACAACGAAGGCGTTACCGTCTGTAATTCCTTGGGACCGACTGCCTCATGGTATTCACCCCAAAGACGGCTACTTGCCTCCAAAACGCGTCCAGAACAAGCGCCACCAAGTGGACAACCTTGCTGTATTCCTTCAGCATCTCCTTCGGTGCACTTTATATATCTCTTGTCGAGCGTGCTCATGCCGACATTCTAGCGATGGTGACCGCGTCGTCGAGTTCTGCGCAGGCTCAGGGTATGTCGCGCTTCCTCTGGCATGCCTTTTTCCCAAGTGCCAGTTTGTTCTGTTGGACATGAAGAAGCCATCGCTGGACATTGGTAAGTCTGCGAATCCCTGCTATTCGTTCATTCGCATTGTGTTCTGCAGCGCACGAACGCATCAAGGCTGCTGGCTTGACCAACGTGACTGTCTTTTGCGGCAAAGTTGATGGTACACCTCGTAACCCCGCCGTGAGTTCACTCCACGTTTCTAGAGTACACGGACACCTTTGACGTCGGCATTGCATTGCACGCGTGCGGCGAGGTTGTGATCCGGCTGCTCACCGGACGCTAATAGTTGACTTGACGTACTTGGTTAGGCCACGGACATGGTGCTGGAAAAGTGCCTCGAGTCGACGGCGGCATATGTGTTGGCGCCGTGCTGCGTGGGAAAGATCAAGCATAGCGCACTGGCGTACCCTCGATCGAGCATCTTAACTAACGTCCTGTCGCGGCACGAATATGAGGTTGTTATGTGAAAAATACTCTTGTGTGACATCCATGAGGTAGATCGTGGCAAAAGCGGCCGACTTTGGCCACACCGCGTTGACCTTGACGGAGCTTAACGTGGCAAGACGTCGATGCAAGAGCGTTATAGAGGCTGATCGAAACCTGCGGGCGCGAGAGGTACTTGAAGCGAGATCGATTGCGTTGACATGCATCGAGTGTAGACCAAAGGGTACACGACTGCCATGTACATAATGCACCCAGTGACCGCGACGCCAAAGAACGACATCTTGGTCGGGTGGCCGTCGTCATTTCGTCACATGGAAGCACCAGGCCGATTCCTCTCAGATGACGCGATCAAGGCTGCGTTGTATGGATACGTTGGTCTTGTGTCGTTGTAAAAAATACCCCAACCTACGAGTGTGCTTGGCTTCGCAGAAAGGCTTCGTAGGGTGTACGCACCTTCACTGACGACTGCAGTCGAATGATAAGTTTCCATCTGGGGAGCACGCAGTCCCCACGCGTAAAGGAGATGGACCTTCCACCTCAAATAGATTCCGTATGAAGGAGGCATGCACGTGGCGCCTCACGTGCTGCCGTTGCTCTGCCAAGCGGTTCATCATTTTCAATTGATCTCGTCGATTGGACGAAAACCTTTACCTTTTAATATGTGCATTATTATTTTGCACAGGTTCGATCTCCTCAGGTTCATCACGTTTCATCATGAGCGACAAGAGCGCGGATGAAACGAAGCGGCTGAATGAAGACCTGGAGAAGCGTCTGTATGAGTTTGTGTCCAACTGCGACGAGGGAAAAGGTAAACAGCGAGGTCATGATCGTGGTTGTGACTCAATGGAGCATGCAGGAGACCCCGGCGCCTGCCACAGCCTCGGCGAATGGCTGGCTGTAGTGGACAAGAAGTACGACGACGCCGCGGTCGTGTACAAGAAGAACTGCGACACGAAGAACTATGCCGCCTCGTGCTTCAACTATGGCCGTCTTCTTCGTACGTGACCTTCTCACAACTTGTCGTTGCTCACTCCATGGTGTGCAGTCGCGGGCAAAGGGGTCGAGATGGACGATGCCATGGCCAAGGCTGCGCTCGGTTCGTGTTCGTGGCCCCTTTACATCTGACGGCCATGTAGAAAAGGCATGCAACGGCGGGCACATCCACGGATGTCACCATCTTGGCCTCATGTACCTCAACGCGATGGGTGGTGATCTGGTAATGCGTTTGGGAGTCATGCTATCGTCTGTTTATTGTTGCAAGCAGGATGTTCCTAAAGGTATCGCCGCCCTCGATAAAGCGTGCGAAGCTGGCGAAGGAGGGAGCTGTTTTCGGCTGGGAAGCATGTACTTGACGAAGCAATCCAAGTACAGTCTCCGGCGCGACGTTGTCAAGGCGAAGGCGTACCTCGAAGCCTCTTGCGACGCCAATTACGCGCCAGCCTGCCACAATTTGGCTGTATTGTACAAGAACGGGGACGATAGAGTGGCCAAGGATAGCGAATTGTTCAAAAAGTTCAGCGCAAAGACCAAGACCCTGTCGGAGCAAAACACCGTCGCCGGGGGGATGAAAGCTGCGTAGCCATCCATTTCAAGCAGCAAAGGTTCCTGATAAACGTGGCGGGTGCTCGAAAGAAGATGTTTGTTTTGACGAGTCCTTCGCTCAACGATTAACTGATCGACGAGGACGTTACCCGCCGGTCCACCCCCCCCATGGCGTGCTTGAGGTCCTGGTCCAGAAACCACTCGTAAAAGTCCCTCCACGCGAGGAAACCTGTCAAGTTCTTGTCGAGCCGCCGACACACGGTTTCGTACTCGGCATCGTCGCGCAGGACAATTCCTAGCCACTCGTACATCCATCCGATGGTGAAAATCCATGCGGCCATCGTACCGAGTTTTTTGGCGACGGTGATGAACTCGGTGCGCTTGAGCTGCTCGGGGTCGTCCGAGTAGATGCGGGAGCTGGCGCAGAAGGCCCCCCACGCTTGATTGCGCCGAGCCATGTGGACGTACTGCTCTTGGACGGCGAACGTCAGGCGGTGGTTCAGTTTCACGTTGTTCGTCGAGAACCGAGCTACAATGGCTAAGCTGGCGCGTGGTGGGGAAGCTCAAATACCTTTGAAAAGCTGGCGCTGATCCTCGTCCAGTGTTCGGTTGTATTTTGCCAAGATGCAGTACGACGTCGAGCTGTCGTCGTCGATGTCGGGGGGCTTCACGGCGGGTGGAATGAGCTCCGACGCGAGCTTGATGCATGCGGCTTCGTTCGCCAAGGGCAGGTCTAGGCTCGTGATGGCGCGCTGCGCTGGCGGTGCGAACGAGAGTTTTGTGCGATGCAGCGTTTCCCCTTCGATGTCGACGCACTTGGCAACACTCGGAGCAGGTGGCTGGAAGCGCTTGTTCTCGCTGTGGAGGTGGCGCCACATGGCCTTCGTCTGCTCTTTTTTGACAAGGACTTCAACCGTGTGGAGCTTGGACACCATGTTCCCAAATGCGATCGTGCGATCTCGAATGACCCGTGCGCTCTGGGGACGGGCGCCTTTGGTCAAGTGCTTGGGGATCATTGCCGTCGCAGGAGGTGTCGGTAGGATTGCATCCGTTTGCTTTGGAGGAGGGGGATGGGGCTTGATCGCGAGCTTGGCCACCGAATGGCGCGGACTCTTCATGATCTTTTCAACCTTTTGCTCGAGCTTTCGAACGTCTTGGTCGTGGCGGCGCTCGAGAGCCGTCCGTTCTTGATGGACGCGGGCCATCTTGGACGCGTTTCTCGCGTGCACCTCGCGCTTCTTCTGCTGCTTGGCGGCCTCGATAGCGTCGCACTGCTGCTGCCACTTTTGTTTTTTGGCCTCGACAGCAGCTTGGTGGCGCTTCTCCAGCGCTTCGAGACGCTCTTTGTTGGTCAGGACGACATGCTCTCGGTCCTGCTGGCTCTGATGCTTGGTGTTTTGCATGCTCGACACGATATCGTCCAGGTTGGTGCAGATCGGCGCAAGAACGAGCGGCGTGTGGGCATGCTGCATGACTTTATCGTGGAGTTTCTGCGCGTTTTGGCTCACATAAGTCGTGATGGTATTCACGTCGGATATGTGCTTTTGGAACGTTGACTCGGTGTGGTGTTTAGCTTGAGTGGCTTTGAGTGCTTGAACGGCTTGCTGAGCTGACGCAATTGCGAGCGACACGCGATGGTCCTTGGACGACTTTCGTCGATTTTTGGGATTTGATTTTGGTGGCGGAGGGACTTCGATCCGTCGCAAGTGCGTCAGCGCCATCAATAACCGCAGGGGGGCCTCCCCTTCATCCAACACCTGGTAGCAGCCATCCATCACGACCGGCACATGCACATGTGGTACCTCATGGAACACGTGGACGGCGTTCAACATGGCATTCGTCTGCAACGCATCGCGAAGCTGCGCCTGCCACACCCAACTGTGATGATCGATCCCTACATGACGACTCTTCGACCATCGCGGATAAAGGTGGCTTTCCTTACATGGATTTGAAAGGGGAATGAGCGAGGTGAAGACCCGCAAGAGCTCTGGTATGAATTTGTCGCCCCAGTTTCTCGTTAGGACGTCGATGTGGACTCGCGTCGTCAAATACCCAAACAGATCCCTCCACGCAATGTCTGTCGCTTGTTCAAACGATTGCACCAACCCGGCAAGGGGCGGTCTGTCGTCCAGGACGCCCGCGAGCACCGGAACTGCTTTGAGGGCGTCGTACAAAACAAAACGGTTCACGGGATGAGGTATTGACGCGTGCACGACCTGCGCCGTCTTCAGGAGCGTCATCTAGCATGCCCTCAGGTGGGTCGCCATTGCTGTGGGATCGTACCACAGACTTGTCTGGCGTGAAAAGATCGGCGATGTCCTGGATGTCGGCGCTCGTGAGGTGTTTGGGCAGATGGACAGTCGATCGGGGGGTCAAGATGTAGCCGATAAAGTGGCACTCGGGATCGGGTACGCTGCTCCACTCGTGGAGACTTCCGTGGACTCGCGGATAGCACCAAAGGCGCGGGAGATGGGTCGCTCGATCGTAGTAATTGTAGACACTTGCGGCGACGGACGCCATGTTGTTTCGGATCAACTTGGTCAGGAACTGGATGAAATCTTCTTGATCCGGAATTCTGCACTCGGCTCGGCAGTCGTCGTCATAGAGTTGCTGGAACTTGGACGGGATCGAAAACACCCGCAGCCAGTCGACTGTGAGCCCATTCTCTCTACCGTTCACATGAGAGTGGCCTCGAGAGAATCCTCTAGTACGTGTTCATCATGGCTTGATTGGCCTCGTTCTCGTACGCCAGCGCGCAAATACACCGCGCCGCAGCCAGTCGCAGACCGCGATCATCGGCCTGTAGGTCCTGAAAGACAAAATGAATCCGCCGATGCTCGTTCTATTCGATTGGGCCAGTGAGGAATGGCATTTGGTGTGGGGGATTCGGTCGGACTTCCAAGGTTTTGAGGTCGGTGCCAAGTTTGGTTTGCCACGTCGGCGAGCTCTGACAATGCTCGAGAATGGATCGATACGTTGCCAGCTTGGTCCGTACGTCAGTCACATCGAATTGTTTGGCGAAGAGAGGCAACGTCGTGAGCAAAGGATCGTGGCTGTCGTCCGTCTCGGGGCTACAACAATTTCATGAGCAATCACACCAGGACGAAGTCATGAAGGCAGCACGCACTGTTGTGGAGTGGCCTCGAACTGAAAGATGGATGTGCAGTACAAAAAGTCAACGTCGTGGGTGGCGATATTGAGGTAGATTGATTCTCCAGATTCTAGAACGTTTGGGCGATTAAAACGCGATGGATGGGTACAGCGATCCACCTACCCATCGCAATGTGGGCCAGGGGCGCCGAGTACCCCACGACCAGGCCCTTCTTTCCGCTGGACAAGCGCACTTTCCACTGGAGTGGATTCGACGGAACGGGGGCGTGGTCGTGCTTGGGTGAATTCGGTTGTCTATTCGGCCATGATCAATTTGACTCAAATGCGCATCGAGATGCACTGACATTGCTTGCTGCAAATACGTGAGCTTGTCATCGGGGCCAAACCACGCTTCTTCACCGTCGTCTGCACGATGTTGAGTCAACGGCAGGAGGGACAAGGGCCACTTACCGAATCGAACGAGCACGGTGCTGTGCTGCTCGTTGTACGCTTTGACCACGCCTTTGCTGTACCCACCGTCGTCCCCCGGCCGACTCGCACTGACGAAATACCCAACGGGGTCCTTGACTGTGTCGGGAAGCATCCCACCGATGGTGGCGCTATTTTCCGACCGTTTCAGAATCGGTTTCGTTTCCGTCTCATTACGGTTTGTGTTGTGTTGGATGGATGCGATTCTCATGATCGTGAATGCCAAGGCACGGCTATACTTCGTGGCTTTTCGCAGTTATCAACTAACTGCAGCAGGTCCCCGAGTATGGGCGATGGCACGTGGGTACAATGCGTGTGTGCTCGTCAACACAGGAATTCTGCAAGACTGCGCAGCACGGGTGACCACTGCCGGGCAATGGCTAGGCTTAGTTTTTTGGCCTTGTCAGCGGCGCAGTGGGTGGCCTTGTGTGTGAAGGCTGCACAGCGAGTGCGACTCCATCTGCGACAGCATGAAACAACTGAATTACGTCCTTGTGTGGAGTTGTCGTCAAGTAACGACGTTTCACGCGTAACCGTTACAGTCACGAGGGCTACAACTAAACGAAACCGCCCACATGCACGGCGAGTAGACCGCATGAACAGGATCGATGCGCTGGCGTATGACCCCGAAGACCTGGAGGAACTGTTGAATTTCTCTGGGTCCGATTCGGAGGCCGAAGTGCCGCCATCACCACACAAAACCACCAGCAACATCCTGCCGCCCCTGCATTTTGTCGACATGCCAGATCAGTCGCCATACCTTTCAGCGAAAAAGGAATCCCAGCTCCAGAAGTTTGGCGTGCTCAACAGTCCCTTTGGCAAATTTCAGTCTCGAAAGCAAACCCGCTCATCCCCGGTACACATGTCAAAACGATACCTCCTTGGAATCCGACTCGAGTGCCGCCATAGGTCCCTTCCCTTCGAACGACGAGTCCGTTTGTGAAAAAGAAGGGGGTGTCGCCATGGACGCGCTTCGTCCCTCAAATCGACGTGGGTGTGACTTCACCGTCCAAGATGGTATTCAAGACCAACGACATTGTCAAGCATGGCGAACTCAAAGTGTACATGTGCCGGTACAAGACGATCCAGCCGCTGTTTTGCATCCCTTTCCGCGACACAACGACGCTTCAGTCGTGTCGCACGCGGATCGACGACCTCCTCATGGTGGACGCAGTCGAGTACGTCTTTGTCGCACCAACTGGTAATGACTTGCACACGTACACGAGGCGTTGATTTGGGTTTGATCGGCGTAGGGAAATCGATCGCTGTGTCGGCGGAAGGACGATTCCTGGCACACTGGTTCTATCCCGTCCTGACAATTTTGGTGACGAACGTGATCAACCAGTCGAGCCACCATCAGTCGCCGGAGAAACTGCAACAAGCCATCTCAGGTAAGACAATCCGAACCATGGGTTTCTGAACCTGGAACAGCCATGGACAAGCCCGCGTCGACCGAAAAGCCATGGAACCTGTCGTACTCCAGCTTTGGCATGTTTAGTTCCAAGGAGCTACGGATGCAATCGGCAATCATTCAGGTGCGGGAGGAGTTCACCACAAAGAGGCTTCGAGCTGGCTCACTTTGTGCGCAGTCTCCCATGAGCAAGAAAATTCGAAAGCGACAGCAACGCGACGCATTACGCGTGTCGCTGGAGAGTCCATCAAAGACCGCCGAAGAGTTCAACGACGCATTCGAGCCTGCGACCGACCCAGCAATGGACACAGCGACCGTCCGTTCGATTCTCAAGCGAAGCAAGTTTGATGTGCTCGAGCACTTTACCGATCGCGAAGTTCAGGTTCGTCGATGACGTCGTGCTGCGTGTCACTTCAAGATGGTTCCAGCGTCGAAAGGACCGACACGCCAAGTATCAGCGGAAAGCACTCGTAAAGGCATTGGCACTTCAAGAAAAGGCAGTCGTGCTCCAGTGCTGGTGGCGCACCATGCTCAGCTACCGCCTCTTTCAGGAAAAGAAACAAGCGCACTTGGCTGCGATCCGCATTCAGACCGTCATGCGCCAGAGATCGCTCCAGAAGAAGCAAATGCGCTCGCGACGCAATAGCATCATGTGCGTCGAGTGACCCCAACTCTTTTTCAACTGACGGTCGTCAGCTAGGCTGAACAAGACCCCGAGTATGAAAAACAGCGCGCACCACTATGTGTTTCAAGCATGTTCGTGGGCCATTTATCCAAAAGTTTGTCCTAGCGCATGGTTGCTGCGTGTAGTCGAAGGCAACGACAAGATTGTGGTCAAGCTCCAAGCGATCCAACGCCGCCGGCTTGCACAAAAGCAGTTGCGGGAGAACCCAGAGAAGGCTGAGAGGTGGGTAGTTCGCAAGGATTGGGGCACAAACGGATCCGTCGAATACGACCCCACAGGTACTTGGAACTGGAGCGGCGCCGGGAAATGGTGCGCAAGTCCCAGGAGAATTTTGAGCGGGAACGGGCACTGGCGCAGCTCCGAAAACTCCACGCAAAAGAACGCAAGGAGCGCAAAGAACTCAACAAACTCGCCCTTGCGACCCGTCGCGAGCGAGCAGCGGTATCGGTCCAAACGACATACAGACGGTATCGAGCGGGCAAGATGGTCCACATCCTGCGGCGGGAACGCAAAGCAGCGATCAAGATCCAGTCCCACCTGCGAAAGAACACTGCTCTGACGAGGGTACGGCGTTCGAATCGAGTGAACGACCCCTGCAGTCTTGACTATCGTAGGTGGAAACGCTGAAGTTGCAAATGCGCAAGTCGAGTTTGAGCGGCACTACGACCGAGTCCGAGAGCTACCACCCGCGTCTGTTTTGTCGACGAGTTTGGTTTCGCGGCGCTTATCACATTCTATACAGGCAGGTCCGAGTCCAGTTGGTTCGTGGCCCTGATGGCATCCATTCCAGCTGCCTTTCCAAAGGGCACTTGCTCCTCGTACTCCACTGCAGCACGAGTGGAAAACAAGGTGACCCGATAGCGCTCGAGTGCGCCTTTGACGTTGACGACCTCAAGTTGTTCGGTCTCCTTCCCAGCACGTTGCTCGTGCGAATCCACGAACTGGATCGGCTGACTGAAGGTGATCATTCAATGCAGTCCTGAGCTTCTTCACAGTGATGGGCTGGACAGGGGCATCGATGGCGCTGGTCCTGTCGCGCGGACAATACGTGCTAAACCAGCAAGACTTTCACAACTTTCGCAACTTAACTCTGGACGCCCGCACGCTCCTCCTTCCCAACCCAGACATGTACTTTGGACGGATGTACCAGCGGTGCAGCGACAGCAATCCCCCAAACGAACTCCTCCGCTGCTTTCGATATTCGGAGCCGACGCTCATCTACTATTTAGCCAAACGTGTCAAGCTTGGTAGGATGAGCGGTACCCGATCCGCTGAGCCCCCGACTTCCTTCCCCCCGTAGGCATGGCCCACTTAGGGTTCTTCGAAGACAAGGGGGTCCTCTACGTCGAGTGTTACATCTCTCGTTGGCATATCTGTATTTGCGTCGGGCTGCAGTACCAAGAGTGGGCATTTACCGGTCACGGCATCCTGGCTCGCTGTGACCTGAACCAGAAGATCGAAATCTCCAAGCACATGGTGCTTACGCCGTACTCTTCCTTGACAGCTCATGGTCGTGCTAGGGGGCCCGCATCTCAATCGGGCACAACGGCGTTCGCCTGGAAGTGAGAAGAAGGCTGTTTCACATCGCCAAGCGATTCCGTATCGAGGAGGATGGAGTCAAGACCAGCGCGACCGCCCTCTTCTCCGTGTACATTTTAGGTACACATCGAGTTTCTTCCTCGTTACTCTGACTGTTTTGATGAATACTACGTCGACCAGGGCAAGAAATGCAGCTTGAAGTGGTTTTTGCCGATGGGGCCGCGATGCAACTCGGTATCGACGCCAGCATGCTCGCTCGCCTCGGGTACAAGGACCTGCATCAAGTGGATATGGACACAGTCAGCATCTTGAGCCGACAACTGCTCAGTGGCCTCGTCATTGTCGATTGCACCCTTCAGCTGAATCTGTAATTGGCACCGCATCGCCCCTGGCGTGGCATCTCACCCGGTTGCCCACCCCCACGCCAAACGAATGCGAGACCTGATTCACAGTCGACGACAGCATCGGGGGAGCTTAAGCTGGCATTTGCTGAAAAAATGGCCGATTTTGGTCTAGAATACACCAAAATATTCATAACAAAAAGTTGACATTGAACTCTGGCATTCAAATACCTCAAAAGAACATATCCTGTCGAATATGTAGCTATAAAGTAAACTTTTGATCCAAATTTACCCTCAAGTTATCATATCTTGTACATTTTAGTATTTGGTCCAATGAAACTCATTATCACATTATAGAGGTTTCAAAGGTCCCACTGCCTCTACCATGTCATCCTGCACTTTTTGCAGTTTGTTAGCCGCGATGCAAACTCCCACACACAATCACACCGGATAATTATCCGTCAAGTTCCTTGGGAGCTGTCGTCGACTGTCAGTTTGTATTCTTGGATGCGGGCGCTATGGTACGCTGACCAGGCACCGCTTTCCGGCAAAGCACATACAGTCATGCATAAAAACCCTCCCTCAATACTGTAAGTGAAGGACCGTTCGACATCACGTCGGGTGATATCTGGTGCTACCAAAGGAGTTGTGGCCCAACTTGGCAGCAGCACAGACCAGAGACCAAGCGCTCGTAAAGGGAGAAAGTTGACATGGGTACATGCCAACACTATAGTATTTTATACCAAATAGGTAATATAACTTCGAACAAGAACTGTACTGTTTAAGGAAATTGCAACTTTGTGCAAGGAAATTCCAACTTGGATTCGACCATGCCCTGGCAACGTTGCCTAAGAATTGCAGACGAATTTTCGCATACAATATCACAGTACAAAAAATATGAATTGATTAGACGTTATGGCGGAAATAATGTAAAGACATCACATGCGGGAGGTCCTTTTCAACGGCTATTATATTCACTGTCAAATCAGGAGGAATTTGTGTATTAAGGTCGGTAGTTGTTGAGATTTGGCGACGTCAGCAGCGTGACGGTTGACTCGAATCAACCCTGCCTGACAAAGGGACGAAGAGTTCAATGCAGACGATATTGAACACAGAGTTGGATAGGAGGACAAGCAGCAGACATACCTCCATTAATCACTTTTGTTTTCGCCTGCTTGGACAAAGTCGCTTGCACACGCTTGCCGCTGTTCTCCTTGCGCCTAAGACAAAACACACCACAGCAACAAGAAGGCTAACTAGATGGCTGCGATCACGACGACCACCATCAAGCTCACGGAGCACAACAACTGAAGCTGGAAGACGTACTTGAAGGGG
>NW_008580178.1:546465-552227 GCF_000520115.1 Aphanomyces invadans | reverse complement strand
AAATGGAGGAGTTGCATGGAACGATAGAGCAACTGGAATCCGGGATGGGTTCTGAACCCGGCGACACAACTGCCTTGATCCAGCACAGGCTGGGGGCTTGGACAACACGTAGAGGATGTAGTCACACACAACACCGAGCACTGATGGCTATTGCTACCCAACACACGTCAGGAATCCTTGCCTGACTTCATTCATCGCTACAACGCGATGATCACACGCATGGCGGAGCTCGGCAACGTCGAATCGGAGGATCAATGCGTGATCAAACTCCTTGCGCTCATGCCTTGGGAATTCCGCCATATCGTTGACCGACTTCTCAACGGTCCGATGCAACCTACCATGATGGAAGTAAAGACTCAACTGGAATCAGAGTGGAAAGCCGCAATCAAGAGCGGAGCAATCAAACCCCCCAACGGACACGCAAATGAAGATCGCGCCTTGCTGGCACGAGGCAACGGCAACGACGGCCGAAGCAGCCGTGACAGTCGTGGGGGTTGCAGAGATCGCAGAGATCGCAACAAACGCGGACGAAATGTAAATAAGTCGGCTGGATCAACCGATTCTTACCACGACTGCGGAAAAGCGGGACATTTGTTGGCTGAATGCCGCAAGAAGGCCCGTGACGAGGGAAGACCCGCAAAATCGCGCAACGACAGCTCAGGGCAACGAAGCGGAAGCAGTGACGATGGTGAACAATCATCATACGCCGTGTTCATGTTCTCGGCCGTCGAAGTCGAACCCACGGTCGACGGAGAGCACGAATCGGGTCCACTACGTAACGACCTGACCTGGGACTGGGATGTCCGACCGATTCGCCAAGTCGTGCTCCACGGCGAGACCCTCACGGTAACCTTTCTCAGCCGTCGTGATTTGGAAATCGCCCGTTTTCGCCGCTTTATCGACATGAACGAGGCATCCACGCCAAACTGGATGATCCATCCGTTCCTGGTCACCAACTACGACGTAAGAGCCTTCCGCCACCGGGACCTGTCATCCATATCTGATGGGACACATCACCGTCCGTGGTTGCCGCCCAAAGCGTATATTTCCTATCCTTTGCAAGTGGGAAACGCGCCATGGTACACCGTGTACCAAAAAAGCCTCCACCACTATCAGTGCACGGAGCAAGAGGCACTCAACGTCGGTGCTACCAGCGCCTCAGTACCAACCCACGCCGTCGAGGAAGAAAAAAAGAATGCTACGCCGCCATGGAGATGACAGCAAGCTCCACGACTGTACAGACCTCCGTCTCCATGACGAACCACGTCGTCGTTGACTCTGGTGCATCGTCCCACATGACGGGAGCTGCTCAACACCTTCATGACACGAGTCCGTGTGATCGACGCGTGGTGGTTGCCAACAGCGAGAGCAGCATTGCTACCACAAATCAACATCAGGACACGTGCTCCTGATCGAAGGAATGCCAATGACCCTAATGTCCATCCCAGCCCTAATGAGCACCAACCCGGAAGTGCGCGTCCAATTCCAACGGGATGCATGTTCCATATACCGTGGGAAGACCAAAGTCGCCACTGCCTCCATGCCGCCGGGTCAACGACTGTACATACTCGAAGGGACATGCGTCACAGACTACGCCAACGCAGCTGTGGGGGACGTACCGTCGTTGTGGCACCACCGAATTGGACACCTGTCCATCGACGCGTTGCGGGCTTGCGCTCCAGCTGGACTGGGTCTGCCATCGCACCTGCAAGCACCAACACGTCCCTGCATGGACTGCCCACGAGCAAAAATGCATCGAGTCAGCGCGCCTAAGACGCACACCCGTTCGTTCGCACCAGGGGAGTGCTGGCACGCCGACACTAAAGGACCATTGCCTACACCATCGCTCAGCGGTTGTCAGCACTACACAGTTTACGTGGATGACAGTACCGGGTACAAGATTGTCCGCTTTGTGCACTCAACCGACGCTGCCACGCAAATGCAGAACTTCGAAGCAATCGTGGCCACTCGGAGCGCCAGACTGGACGTCAAGTGAAGATCTTCCCATCTGACGGAGGCTCCGAGTTCGTGTCACACGCATTCGAAGACTGGCTCACTACGAAAGGCATCAAACACGAAATGCCAGCCGCCGACAATCAATGGCAAAACGGGGTGGCTGAACGCACACATCGTACGCTAATGGAAATGGCGCTTGCCACGCTCACGCATGCCCGCATGGCACCACGATGGTGGGCCAAGGCCGTCAACACCACCGCATTCATCTGCAAACGGGTCCTTCAAACAACGGCATGTGCGAAAACCCCGCTCGAATTGTTCAGCGGTCACGTATCAACGTTGATCAATATGCGTGTGTTCGGATGCAAATGCTTCAACATGGTCAAGGCGCCGGAACGCCGCAACAAACTGGCACCTAAGTCAACACTCTGCGTCATGGTGGGCTACACTGAGAACATGAAAGCCTGAACGATGTCGAAAACGGGCGCATGACCCACAGTGTTCATGTCAAGTTCCTCGAGACCGAGTTCTTCGGCGCCGCAGACCTACCACAAGTACTCGTCGAAGGGGAGGACACTGACGGTGATGAGACCCTTACCAGCTCCATCGCTGCCCCATCCCAACGAACGATGGCGACGTCTCAGCCTGCATCGCACTTCAAACCCGCGTATCGCCGAATGTCGTCGATTATTGAATCAGGCCGTCGTACCGAAAGGGACACCATCGACTTGTCCGCTGCGCAGCCGACCCCTGCCCCTGCCGAAGCCAGTCCAGAAAGGCAAAGCCGTCGCGACCCACACACCGGTACCACGCACTTCATCCGGAACGCGTTGTTTGATCGCACACACTAGCCGACCTACACGCAAACACCTCATGTCCCGCCGGTGTCTCACTATCGTACCCGATCAACGAGCATGCCGTCCGGCCATGTGCCCACAACGGACACGCCTGCCCCGGCAGCTGCACCGACACGTTCGTCGACACGCATACGCAAACCAAACCCGCGTTTTGCTTCTTTCGCAAACGCACCCTTGGACGCTTCACACGGAGGCTACCATTCACATGAACTCGACGACGACATTGACAGCAACACCATGCTATACCGTGTCGGTGGAATCGACTATGCATGCGCCGCGGTCCACACACAATTGCATCCCGACCAAACAGCCACCGAGAGGCCATGACATCGCCCGACTGGCGCCACTGGAAGGCCACCGAGGAAGCGGAAGTGGCCCAACTGCTCACCTACAGTGCTGGACGGTTGAGTCACCTCCGGCAACCAGAAAGATCATCGGTGGACGGTCAACTTACGCTCGCAATACGGATGCAGAAGGCAACGTCATCCGATGGAAAGCTCGCTGGGTCCTAAAAGGCTTTAACCAAGTTGCAGGTGTCGACTATGATGGGTCGTCGTCAAAGGTCATCAAAATGACGTCGGTCCGCGCCATCTGCGCTGTCGCAACTGCTCGGAACCTGGTGCTGGAGCAAGCCGACGCGATCAATGCCTACATACAAGCAACGTTAGTGCAACCAATCTGGGCAGTCGAGCCCGAAGGGTATGAATCAGCACCAGGCAAAGCAGCCCTCGTCCAGAAGGCTCTGTACGGCCTCAACCAGAGCGGACACGAATGGGAGACCCATTGCAAGAAACTAATCGCAGTGTTATGGTGGAAACAGAGTCCCCACGGCCCCTGCGTCTTCACGCGCGGCACCGGTTCCAACGTGGAGATCCTGGGAACCTACGTGGACGACTTCATCGTGGCGGCACCTACGCAACCTAAAATTGGCCGCATCATAGACGAGTTGGCATCGAGGATGAACCTGAAACGTCAAGTTGGCATGCATTACATGCTCGGTGTCCGCATCACCTGCACCGTAAACAGCCGCGAACTCATCATGACGCAAGACGCCTACACAGATAAAGTGCTCAATCGTTTCAACATCGCGATGTGTAATCCTGTGGCCACCCCCGAAGTCGCGGACCAAAAAGATCTATGGCAAGACGAAAGTAAACCAAGTGTTGATGAAGGGGAGTATCGCGCCATGAGTGGATCACTGGTGTACCTCATGATCTGCACGAGACCAGATATAGCGCACGCTGTCCAACGACTGTCGTGCCACCTCCACGCCCCTAGGGCACCACACCTTGTTGGTGCGAAGCGAGTTCTTCGATACCTGGCTGGAACGAAGCAACATGGGATCCAATTTGACACTGGTGAGCCAATTCTTACCGGCTTCAGCGACGCAAGCTGGGCGACGCGCCCCGACCGATGATCCACCACAGGCTTCTGCTGGTTGTATCTTGGTGGCATGATCATGTGGAAAAGTGTACGCCCTCAGCGCATCACAGCGCTCTCCAGCTGCGAGGCCGAATACATTGCCGCGGCCGAGGCTGCTCGCGAATCCGTTTGGCTCAATGGTGTGATGCGTGACCTGGGGTCTGAACAGGGATGTTTGATGCTGAACTGCGACAACAAGTCAGCAATCGCCACCGCCAACACTACGTCAATTAGTGAACGGACAAAACATATCGACGTGCGGCACCACTACCTCCGGGAGCTAGTCCGTGGTGGTGTTCTCGTGCTCCACTTTGTCCCAACGGCTGACATGTTGGCCGACGCCCTTACCAAGACCGCAACGAAGCATGCGATCCAAAAGTTCGTACGCTGATAGATGGTAGCTCGCCCCCAAGAAACAACATCGTCGCCCAACCTCCCGCCGCAAGGACTGATTCACCAACCGCGACAACAAGAACCAAACAAACGGTCAAGTACACCGCGTTATCAGGGTTAGGGGAGTGTTGAGATTCGGCGACGTCAGCTGCGTGACGGTTGACTCGAATCAACCCTGCCTGACGAAGAGACGAAGGGTTCAATGCAGACGACTTTGAACACAGAGTTGGATAGGAGGACAAGCAGCAGACATACCTCCATTAATCACTTTTGTTTTCGCCTGCTTGGACAAAGTCGCTTGCACACGCTTGCCGCTGTTCTCCTTGCGCCTAAGACAAACAACACGTCTCTTCAAGAGTAGTATCAACACTGGGTAACTGAGGAATATATGTTGCAGCATGGATTATCGTAAAACGCAATAGCTGCGGAGAAAACGGAATTGCCGTTACGCCATACCTATAACCAAAATATATAGGTCTGGTCAGAATTTGGCATTTGTGGAGCTTGTTTCTTTGACATCAAATTTGTACGACCCCTATCCGCACGATTTTTCTCCACTTGTCCGAACTCTACCTGGGGATGTCTTTCTGGTGGAGACCAAATGTTCGAATGGGTAGCAGCTTGAAGCCTCAGCTGGCCACACGGTCAGCCCGACGGTACGCAGCAGGGCTGTTTCAACTACAGTATAACCTGACCCAAATCTGCAAGCCTTTGATGATCCTGGAAATCCACTCGACGAGCCCTCTTACGTGGACACTAAAGTTCTTCACCATCTACTGCTAATGGACGATGTGCAGACTATGAATTGAAATGACCCTTGTTCTACGATGGGACGAGCAAACCAAGCAGCGGAAGGCTGCATTGACTGCCCTGTCCACCACCAGAACATGTCGGATGGACACACTAGATAATTGGTACAAACCAGTCGTTGCATTGCCACAGCGGAGCCTCACGATATTGGAGTGCATGAAAAGAACAACGAGCAATTGCTCTATAAGACAATTCTGTCCAGTCTACTTGTGCAGCTCATAGAGTTTCCAAAGTGGTGGTTTCGGATGAAACCGAAACCGAGTTTTCGTGGTGATTGGCTGGGAAATTCAGTGGCCCCGCGGCATCCGACCCCTCGTGTTGGCT
>NW_008580178.1:519239-523528 GCF_000520115.1 Aphanomyces invadans | reverse complement strand
CCCGCCACGCCACTCCCAAGGCTGGCGGTACACAATTCACTTGTTCCCCCTCACTGATTGTGTGTGTCATCGAACGAAAGTACTTTGAGCATCGTAACGATGGGATGATGCAGCGCGATGCAAGTGAGTCTGCCGCAACCAATTTCCCTAGTGCATTTCAGCTTGGCCCTCGAACCATTTGAAACTGGGCAGAGGCGTACCAGCACTTTGGACGTGTCCCAAGGTCCAACCGGAACTGCACCAGAAGACAACGTCGTTGATTCACGACGACGACTTCCAGAACAAGCGCGGTGAATGGTTGCGCTCAACTCATCCTTCGATTAGGACGCCTCGAAACTTTCAAGAGGTTGAATGATTCTGTCCTTCCAAAATTGTCAAGGAATCTGAGAAATTTTTCTCATGTTTTTTTATCAATTTGACAAATTGTGTGCATTTGGTCAAGGTGAAATCAAAACGTCGGTGTCGGAAGCAACGGCCTGCCACTGGATGAATTCTAACGGATACAGTCAAGACTCCCATGAAGGGAACTGATGAAAACTAATACCTATCAAAGTATATATGTAAACGATATCGAAAATGAAAGAATCCACCAAGACACAGCGAGCAATGGAGCGGCGAGTGTCGGACATGCGAAGGAAGCGCGCACGAACGATTCAAAATTCAAATTCAAAATGAGGGGAGCTGGACTAATGACGTCAATTTATTTGGAAATTATTCGCCATGCACAACGACGAGCCCAAGAGAGCTGTAAGGAAGTTCTTCATGACCTCCGAACAAGCTCACGTCGTAAAGCACGCAAAGGCGAACCCCGACATGACACTTGATGCGTTGTGCTCGTGGGCGTACCGAACACTGCGGCTTCCATCGCAGCCATCGACATCAGCAATGTCTCGCGCCGTGTATGCCCCTGTCCAGTCGACAGATCGGGCGGCATTCTTCGACAGCCTTCCCCGAGACTTCCCCGACGACAGCGTGCATGTGGTGATGGGCGACTTGAACGTACCGCTTGATCTGTATCTCGACACAGAGCGTCAACACCATGACTCAAAGAATGTGAAACCTACGGCGTTAACGGCACTTATCGCGCCATCAAGGAGTTCGCAGCCACAGTGAGCTGTACGTACGACGAAAGTGTGAACTTGGTGTTCTCGCAAGGATGGGCGTGTAAACTGCTCTCTCGTTGGCGCATGGGTCGCAAAGGAGTCCACGGGCAGCCGTTGTCGGTCGATGATGATGTCGTTGAGGAGGGGCGCGCGGCCTGCAGTCGTTAACGGCAATCTACGAGCAATGTGACGTTTACAATTTCGACGAAACGGCGTATTTCTACAGTCAAGAACCCAAGTTCACGATAGCAAGCAAGTGCGTAAAAGGACGGAAGAAGATTCAGCGTAGCAAGACAAGTTTCATGCTCGCCAAGTTTGAAGATGTCCGGTGTCGTCACAAAGAGGCCGGTACGGTCCCTTCGCGGCAAGAAATCGTCGAAATGCACAAGGTCGGAATGGAGTCTGCTGCCTTCAATTGGGCCAAGGAGGCTTGGGATGAGTTACAGTCTTCCACGATTTCAAACTGCTGGCGCCATACGAGCATTCTTGGCGATGGCATGGAAAATCTCTCAGTGCTCTTTCAAAGCCTGCACTTGGATCCGACATCCATCCGTTTCTTGACTCATTAGACATTTGTATGGGTGGATAATATACTTGAGTTTGTATCGACTTGTGAACTTCTATTCCTCTGATTTTCTATATTCGAACCTCTCAAATTCGTTCCCTTCATGGGAGTCTTGACTGTACATGTATGGATCATGGAAGAAGGAAGTATCGATGGAATGCCTCGAGCGTTCTGACATAGTGGATTACCGCAAGTGCTTTTGCGAAATCTGACTCAAGCTGATCGATGGATTGGATTCTAGCTCCAGCGTGAACATGGACCTGGTCGACCTACCCGCTGTAGTCACGACCCCCAAGTCGTATGGGTGACTCATGACGACTCGATCTTTTCCGTAAACGACGATAGCGGACCAATCCAGCACATCCCGATATCCCCAAGAAAGGCCTGGACGTGTCCATAATGGTGTCCGACTTTCTATTTCCATGCCATGGCTGTTTGTTCACTCCTGGTGCGTCCACGAATGCATTTGTGACCGAGGTGATTCGCGTCAGTATGGCCCAGGAAGTTTCCTGAACGACCACATTCTGGCGCAATTGATTCAAAACGACAATTATGCTTTCAATACCTTGCATCCAGCATGCGCTGCGTTGTTCACTTTCGACCAATCGACCGACCATGCCGCCTTCGCCACGACCTCAAAATGTATTCTGGCGGGAAGCAGCCCAAGATCCGTGATAGATCGCACGGTGACCAACGCACCTCTCGGGCCATGGTGTTTTCTGACGACTGCAGCGTGCAGTCGCTTCGAGTTGTGCCGGAATGAATCAAAGTCGTACAGGCGAGCAAGGACTGTCGACTGAGTCGATGCGTTTGACCTGTGGCCCGTGTGTTGAAATGCCAAACGATCG
This sequence comes from Aphanomyces invadans, assembly GCF_000520115.1. NCBI lineage: Eukaryota > Oomycota > Saprolegniomycetes > Saprolegniales > Verrucalvaceae > Aphanomyces > Aphanomyces invadans. Next base: position 521,012 of record NW_008580178.1, on the reverse strand, counting down.
GGCGGTGCTCCAGTGTTGTGCTCGGCACTGCCTTGCATCAAAAGCGACACTTTTGGGGCCAGAGGTCCGTTTTGGAGGATTTGGTACAGTACAGTAGTAGATGCAGGCCACAAGTGCATGTTCTTCCCTAAATATCACTGAACTCAACCCAATCGTGACAGTTTGGCGCGCAACCAAGCACTTTACCCGCTGCAGCTATTCATGGGATGGCCTTGTGCAGTGTATTCGTCGCGACCTCGAGTCTGTGGCGCTCGTATCGATTTGAAACTTCTTCCACAGGTACTCTCATTTCATTCAAGCCTATAGCTTCAGCCTCTACTACAACATGTCCTAGTACTATCACAAGGAGTTCAAGAGCCACGGGTGCATCCCTCGAAGCATTGCACAGGCGAGCGTTGTGACCGCGGTAGATCGTTAGGTGATATGTCATAGCTAATTGCACAATTCTGGTTGTTGTAAGCAAATTTGAAATCATCGAAAGTCGCTACCAATTGACCTGGAACGTGCTGTAGCCTTCAGATAAGACAACTTCTAGTTAAAAAAAGGAATTTCTGGAAACCTAAAGAGCATTAGCCAATCGCTCAGTCGACATTTTGGAATACTTTATTGGTCCTAATAAGCTACAGTACACTGTACAAATGTCTACATTTATAGTTGGCGAATTGTAGCCTATAGGTGACTTGCACCGAATGATGCTAACGAGGATATTTGATTCGTTGAGCCGGCTCTCCTTTTCAATGTTATGGTCCAAAGCTCCATGTTGAGCGCATTGTTGTCCTTGCCCTCGCTTCGCGGATTCTTGTAGGAATATCCACCAATTGCGTCCAGCTTAGCTTCTATGGCACGATGCAGTATAGAAAAGTTCTTCCCTGCGGTCACAGGGGACAACTCACATATCGACATTTCCACTGCATGCACCCGATCGTCGATTGCCTTGCATTCCATCGACTGCTGCAAGGCCTGTATGGGGTAAATAAAAATTGGATTGTGTATAACACAATTTTCATCGTAAATTTCAACGCACGCTGTGCAGGGATTTTTGATCCACGAATATCGGCCTGTGCTTGCTGCCACAGACCACGACATTCTTCGCGTTGGTGACGACTATGTGCAAAAGTTTGCCTTGGCCATTTAATGCGATTTTAGGTCCTTGAACCGATTGATACACTGCGTAACCAGATCTCAGCTCGGTAGAGTGATAACATTCGTGTCATGTAGAGCTGCCGTCATGTAGCCTCGCAGAAAAGCACCATTCTTAGAACATTGGGACGTTACGCTGCGGGTCATATGTAGATATATTTCGTCGGCCACGACACTTCGAACCGACATTGATATTATTGGATAAAAACAACACCATTTCACGAATGCTGATTGGCAAGTGAATGCTGCAGTGAAAGACGAGTCATTTCAAGAAAGACCAAGTGCCATTACAGTCGCCCTTCGCGCTTACGCTTTCTAACCTCGCTCAAGGTATTGCTGTACGAGCTTGTATGACCCTCATACGCTAACTCAAACATATCATAACTAGAGTACTTTGAAAATGCCATGGAAAGCGTCAAGCGCTCAGAGAACTTGCGTCGGTCCGAGCGGATCATTTGTTTCATGAAGGCCCGCAGCGGCTGGAACAAACCCGATTGTGGATCCCCGGTAAACCATTGTTCCCATGCATCCTTGGCTGATCGTGCTGTTGGTATGGTAGCGTGAGAAACAAAGACATCATGGGTTGTTTGCCGTTGGGGCTTTGCGGCGATTTTGGTGGGCAATGACTTTGTT
>NW_008580178.1:511028-518776 GCF_000520115.1 Aphanomyces invadans | reverse complement strand
CAACAAATATGTGACATGTGGAAAATGAATTTACCAGGCATGACAGCTCGAACACCGTGAGCGGGTGCGCTTTGTTCTCGTCGTCAATGTTGTTTCTTTTGTTGTATTTCTGCAATCCGACGACATATTGCTTTGACTCGAATGCGCGCGCTGGGTTGGGTTCAACATTCAGATCGTGGAAATATGCGACCAAAGCAGTTTTGGCCGAATCCACTGTGCGGGCAGTCTTGCCCAGGCTGTACAGGTGGTGAAAGAAGTCTGTGCAGACACTTGGCGAAGCTGTGTGTGGGTCGACCCCAGGGAGTTGATTGCAGTAATCGATGAACTGTTTCTGGTATGTTTTGTACGTTCGCAACGTAGACTCGGAACGAATGATCCTTGGATTGTTGCTTTCGACGGCAATGCTGGGGCGTTCATGTTGTGGAATGACAGAGCCGTCCTCCACAAGATGAAATCCCTGAAACCCCTGGGTTCTATTTTAGCCAATTAAATTCATAACCGTCCTGTCTCGTCCAATCGGTGTATGTACATGTTAAATGTTCGCGATATGTTCTTTAGCGACAACGACATCGGCGTCAATTCCGCAGTTGCGTCGTTTAGCCAATCCTAATGCATTATTTGTCGGACCTGCCAATTTAACAACTCCATACCTCTCTCAAATTGTCGGTTCCCAGTTATATGTGAAGATGAACATGCAAAATCCTTTTCTAAAATTTTCGGACAGGAAGGTTGAGGTACAACAGCGGTGGTCAAAGCAGCGATAAAGTTGAAGTTAGTAATCGAACATCGCAATTAAATTAAATTCAGTCTTGTGAATGTGGAGAAAGCTGCGGTAGCTGCCGTACATGGATCGGTTGAAGACGGTACCTATAATTATTTAGCTATCTAGTCGCTTGACAGAGGACAATTCTGGTGCGTATTTTATTTGCTTCCTTCATAACACAATTTGTTCCTGGAATTTTGTAGGCACTGCACTAGTGGTGCTTTCAAGCGGTGCATTGTCGTTCCATGGTGTTTAGAGAAAAGCGCTAAATCTCTCAAGCCCATGGTCATACTCGGCACATGTCAAGTGTAGAGTAAACACACAATAAGGCTAGTGAGTTCCCTGTCGCGTCCACAATGGTCTTCCATTGCAACCACGTTGTAGCGCTAGCAATTGCACAAGTTTAAGACGCATACAATTGGGACTGATTCTTAATGATGCTCAACATTCACGACATTAGTCTCAAACCAGAAATTCTTGTCGAGCCCGACCGAAATAATGGTGTAGATGACAGTCGTTACCTGGTATTCAAACGGAAATCGTTCCAATAGGTTTGATAAACGCAGTCAACAAGCCGCTCCCTGAAGTAAAACACAGGTAATACATGTCGAAGAAAACGCGTGACTTGGCGTCTGTATGCGTTCCTCCAACCCTCTGTCGGCGTATTACCAATACATGGTGAAGATTGTGCAAAGCTCAAGAAACTTCGTTAGAAGGTGTTTCGAGACTGCCAAATGGTTTGTATCCGTCGCTGAAACCAACATTGCAGCCGCAGTAGACGCTTCCCGTCGATTTATCGTTCAAACGTTAGCTGCGGGCTCCAACAACGTAGGACACCATGCCAAATTCAGAATACGAGAAAGGAACACCTCCTTGAAAGCTGCTCGTACTTTTACAACGTGAAGTTGTTCATGCGGTGCATCGCAGGACACTGTGTCGCTTTGTGCACATGCTTATGTTGTTACAAAGAAGCACAGTACGTATCTAATTCGATGTGAGTTGTGTGTTGACGATTCCTATTTTAGATTACCCTACTCTATTCCAACTCTACCGAGCAAGTATTTGCAGCCGAGCCGTGCATCCAACACCATCCCAAATCTTGATGGCGATGATTTCGTGTCATTCCCGGCTAATTTAGCTGTAAATATCACCGAATGCGAACTTGGCCAAAGTTCAGCTTCAGCCTCATCAAGAGCCGTGATGAGGATGTGATTAGGTGAAAATTTTGGATTATGATTGAGCTTTAGTAGCTATTAATCCGAAGTACATCTTTTTCGCGATAACGTTAGGTGTATTTCCTTCGATTTCCCAGCATAAGACAAAGAGACATGTACTCAGCCGAACATGATCTGGTCGAAATATTTTGTTAAATATAGTGATTCACGTATTTTATTCGTCGTTTTACTGATTTATCCAGCTCAGGGTGCATCCTCGGTAACACCCTGTGCAGGTACCAATATCCTACGAAGTAAGATGATATCTGCATCGATTCTGCTGGAACAACCTACGCAAGTCAAGTGGACCTGATGGGTAAAATGCCCCCGAACGGTCACAAAGCCCTCCACAAGCCAATTCGCCTCGTTCGCAACACTCCCAACCTCCCCCCCACAATGCTGGCATTGATTTCGACCCTCGTGAAGTTCTCGCGCCCCCATACGATAGTGCACACAACGCTCGCCCCCACCATAATATCCCGGGTCATCCTGCGCTACGTCGATCAAGACGCGACTAACCACTACTGGGATGTCCTCCCCATCGCAATCGCTTTCATCCTCATCAACGTGTTTATCGTCGGGATCAATCAAATCTATGACATCCCCATGGACAAGATCAACAAGCCATACTTGCCGCTTGCCAGCGGCGAACTCAGCGTCGAGTCGGCATGGAAGATTCTAACCGTTGTCTTGGTCGTCAGCGTCTGGGCTATCTCGTATGCGACTTCCCCCGTCGTGTTTGGGCTGTGGCTTTATGTGCTTGTCGTGGGGACAATGTACTCACTGCCCATGATCCGCCTCAAGAAGCAGTGGCTGAGCGTCGCCATTGCCATCACGACATGCCGTGGGCTGGTGTTTCCGCTGTGTCTGGCCGTCCACTTGGCGGACAAGGTCGGTGTAGCTGCGCTCGACGTCCCTGCTGTGCGATACATCCTCATCTTTAGCACGCTCTGGGCGCTCAACATCTCCATCTTTAAGGACCTCCCCGACACGCTCGGTGACAGCGCTGAAGCCATTGCGACGCTCCCCATCAAGTTTGGCTTGACGGCAGTCTTCCGCGGGTGCCTCGCGATCATGGTGGCTGCCTGGGCGAGTTCGTCTATTGAGTTTATCAAGTCCATGAGCGGTACGGCGAGTATCAGCACAATGGTTCTTCATGCGGCCGTGCGCGTGGCTCAATTGGCTGTGCTGGCGTCGAACACATGTCTGATGCAGATCGACAAGCCCAACTTGGCTGGACTGACAGCGTTTTACACAAAGATTGTGTGGGGGTTTATGTATTTAGAGTGGGTGTTCTTGCCCTTGTGGTTCTAATTGTTGGTCTCACGATGACGTGAGCAGTACACGCATAATTTTCAAGCGCTTATGTTTTCAATTGCCATCTATCTGCACGGCAACTACGCAAGGGTTTTGAGAGTCGTGGGGAAAGGTCTTGGCGGGCCGCGATTCCATGCGCAGTCCTGACTTGACGAAGCACTTCAACGGCATCTAGACTATGCTAATTGGGATTCCAACTGGTGGAATGGTCGCTGCATTGAAGGCTCCCCAGCTAAAGAGAACAAGGCTCAATTGATAGCTTGAATGTTTGCTGGTCATTCGGCAAGTTCTCGATACAAAGAGGTAGAGAGAACTTAGCAGACAATGGTCAAGTCGTGGCACCTTCCCTGCGATCCCAATGCGTTTCTTTAATGCGTTTGGTCAGAGGTTCCTAGTGAAACACAATCTTTTGGAGCATAGACTCGAGGAACTTTCAGCCTCCGCCTCTGACAGCAATGACAATTCCTGATTATGCGGCTCAGACGATCGATGGTGGCCATCCAGACTGATACATCGTGACAGAATGGTGAGAAGTGTACCTGTCGCACTAGGCTCGTAGGTGGACTGCTGTCATGCTGTCCCACTCAGGTAGAGATGGTGTCTGCGACACCATGTCGTCGTCGTCCACGGGGTTTGACTCGGAAATCGTTACCAAGAGCATGAACCGACGTGCATAGTCCACACAAGTTGATAAAGCAAGAATCATTCAAGTTCTTGGCTAGTCGGCAAGTCAACTCTCCACGATGGCGCTTGGAGGCGCCAACTCCCTCCGCACTACCTCGCCGTTCTTCCATCATACAGTTTTTTTGCGCTCGATTGCTCGGGTGGGGGTGCAAAGCCGTTAATGTATTCATAGTGTACGCGGTGGATGGATGCTCGACAGGACCTGCGCAATCGATTGTACCCACATCGTTTGCCGTGGATATATATGGCCAACGCTCAACTTCGAAGCCACGTATCTGGATGGCTCTCTCAACATACATGCGTGCTACCGTTCTCGATACTTTAATCCAAGGCCACGCAAAGCAACACGATGAGTGCCATGTCAAACCCAGGTGCGATACTGACGTAGTAGTCGGTGCACTGACACTCGAATGGCTCCCACAACTTGGCCACAGGGACTCCGTCGCACGTTATCACGGCCTTTCGCAAAAAGAAGTTGCCTCCAAACAGAGCCGATATGTCTGGACCACTACGTAGTCAACAACGGTGCTGTCCAACTCGTTGTGAACATGGTGTTGGGTGGTCAAATAATTTTAAACTTTCATTTTGCGGATTGTACCCAACCTGCCGCCGGGTCCACGACATCAGTGGCTCCTCCATGTACGCGACTTAGACGCCGCTGCTATCGACGAGGGTTCTTTTTGTCGGATGGAAAAGGCCAACCCGTTCACTTTGAAAAATGGGGTATCTGTGTGGATGTCCTTGATGATAAAGTCGTCGCCAGACCATGATCAAGCCATTGACGTGATGTACAGCGTGACAAGAGCTTGCGCCACAAACTGCGAGTGCAGAATCGCCGTGGGCTTGTGGGGCAAAAACACACGCCGTCGTGGAGATATGCAGGCCCCATTTTGGACTGCCTGCAAACTACACCAAGACAACATGAAATTCGATTTCAAGCTTATCCGAGTCAGTTTCAGATCCGAATGAAGCAGTGTCAAAGGAAGGGATTCACGATAACAAAGCGATGGGGGTTCAATGGACCTGGCCGGAGAATGACAGGAACGAAACTACCTCCACGGGGAAAGCGAGCCGCCGGTAAAAGTATGTGCCTCTCAGCTCCACACAGACGTCTTTTGACCTCCTGCGCTTTATCGACTACACAGCAATGCATTCACGTGCGCTCTTTACACGCAGGGTTTGGTCTTGGTCCATGTTTTGCACAAGACTCGTCATCTAGGCGTCACTTCAAACTACTTAGTCGATGCGTGGTGTGTTGCTGACGGTGCCCGTAGCGTTCAAATGCCGCACATCACTCCAATTCATTTATGGAACGGATGCAGCCGTCCAGTAGCGCTGACTTCGTGTGAAGCAGATGCCCTATAATGTTTGCTTTACCAGGTGTTAGACGCCCCCAGGTGCCCTTGGCTCGTACATGCAACAAAGCCCTCTTCCTTTCCCACCACAGCGGCTGCTGAGCACGAAAGTTCTGCTGGCCATCCAATCCAGCAGGATCCCATGTCAGTTCGACGCACTTGCCGACTTCGTTTTCTCATCATCTACTTCACGGAGCAATTATGATGAGTTCTCTATGGCACAGTTCAAATGTTGTTTTACAAGATGGTGGTGCATGTCTCGTCCAGGACAACACAGAGGGGCGCGATGAACGCCATACCGACGTCAGAGGCAATGTCCACATGATTCACGCTCATGACAAGGGAAGTCTAAGTGAATCGCCTGAAAGTGGTCGACAATGATCGTTGAACCCTGGAATAATTCATACCAGTGTTTAGCAGTTGGCAACGAAACACCTGGTCCTCTCACTATTGATGGGACATCAATGTCCAATTTCCATTACTTGTACCAAGTATAGCATTAAAATACCGTCTATTGTCGGACACCGAAGTTCTTTTTAAAAAACTGAATTTGTATACGTTCGGGCGGAATTCCGTGCCAACTGTTAGTTCCGTTGGACAATAGTGTGATTGGTCGATTTCAGGCGAATCAAGTGAAGTTAATTTCACTTTTCTGCTTTGGCTCCCGCCAAAGCAGCTCAACATTTTGACCTGTCACTCGTTCATTCAGAATTTCCACTCGTTTAAGACACACACACATCCCACGACCCTCTACACACTGCCACAACGCCAGCGTTGCCATGAGCCCATTACCTGACAGCGTCAGACGCACAAAGAACCTCAGGGCCGACCAGAGGCGCGGAGCCCATGCATGAGAGCCTCTTAGAACTCTCTGTCGGCGGCAAGCTTCCGTATGGGTTTTTTTCAAGGCCCAATCCCAGCTGTATGACTCCCACTTGCGTACCATAGCTCGCCTGTGGAAGGAAGGACGCAGCTCCTTGGCTGACGGACGCCATCGCCGCGATCCGGTCAAAAATCAGTGGTAAAACCTTTATAAAGCTATGTTTAATCTTTTTGCACAATATATTGAACGTCTTGGATCTCGGGTTCTTTCGGGCCATCCAGTCGCTCCAGCAGACGCTCCAACACCTACCAAGAGATCGTGGACGCAACGAACAAGGCCTGGGACGATGTCGACCCGTGGTCGTTGGAACGCAACTTCCATACCTTACAGTGCTGTCTCCGCGAGGTAAACATGGTTGCCGGCGACAACTCCTACAAGATCCCGCACATGAAGAAAGGAGCCCTCAGTAAGAGTGGACAGCTACCCGAGTCGGCGAGCTGCAGCGAAGACGTCGTCGAAACCGGCCGAGGCTTTCTTGCTCAGCAAGACATGGCGATGGTGACGCGTGAGTTGTCACTCCAAACTACCTTGGACTTGAAAATAAGCGATATATTGACAGCGCTCAAAACAGTCGGTATCGACGACGAGGATGAGTAGGAGTGTTGGTTCCGCGTTTAAATTCAATTTTATATACCGTAGTTGATTTGTTGAATGGGATTTCTGTAGTCTACTCCAGAGAATATATTTTTACAAGTACTTTGGTATGTTGAAATACCTTTGACATTTGATTCTATTGAATTTAAGCGAGTATTTTGATTACTTTGGGCGGGATATCTGCGCACTCCATGGCGCGCATTGGGGATAGCAAGGCAAGAGGACGCCCATCGATCAAGAACACTAAACGCGTTGCCATAACATACAAGAAATCGCTATACACAGTCGTACACAAGCTTTGCATCATCAACGTTGCCCGAGATCACTCACCGAACTACGCCATTGAGATGTAATTTCCGGGAGCCACCGGTACAACACGCAAAACAGCATGGAAACGAATTTACCGCTTGGAGCAAAATCGAAAGGAAGTTGAAGAGGCGGCCAGCAAAACGACTCTACAAAACAAGAGATCATTAAGACCCCTGGGAACGTCTTCGACATTGGAAGCTGCGGAAGAAGGATCAGTCGCCTGGATCAACGAATTGCGCAGAGAAGGCATTCCAGTCAGCAACGTGAAGTTGCGGCAGACATTGGGCTCACACTGGACCAATTTCGTGCGAGCGCACCATGGATGAAATGATTCTTGAGGCGTTGGAGGCTGTCGATGCGTTCCAAAAGCAGGTCTGGTCAAGCAAATCACGAACAAGGACAAGCAAACCTTGATGCATTTGCTTCGCGAATTCGACATGTTGTTCGCGAGCACGAAATCGAAAAGAACTTCAATGCCGATGAGACTGGTATCAACTATGAATACGTTCCCAAGAAAACGATCCAAGCAAAAGGAACAAAGACGGTCTGGGTGAAGGGATCTGGACATGAAAAAGACCGCCTAACAGCAATGTTGTTAGCCGATTCCAATGGCATCAAGTACCCGATCT
>NW_008580178.1:508215-509756 GCF_000520115.1 Aphanomyces invadans | reverse complement strand
CAGAATGACTCCGCCTGCCTTGCGAGTCTTGTCCTTGCTGGTATGGGGCAACGCATACACGTTGTCGCCTTGGACCTTGAAGGCTTCCTCCATGACACTTTGTAGAGTCATGAAGGTCTTGTCGAGAATCATCCAGTCCATTTCATTGCAGGTATCATGGACGGCCGTAACAAGATCTTCGATGCATCTTGACGTCTTCTGGTACTGGAGTGCCTGGATGGCGTTGAAGAAACCTAGGTCCAGGACGTTGAAGTCCGGAATCATAGGTGGTTGACAGTCCAAGCGAATATCCCAACCATACAGCGCGCCTGCCGTCATCACAGCAGGGTCCTGGAGGCTGACGTGAGGTCTTGCATTGTCTTGTTGGTTGTAGATCGTGCTCCCTCGTCGGCCAGGCCACTTCTGGCGAATCGACGGAATGACGTGGTCGATTATAAATCGCCGGTAGATGTCCTTGGTGACAGTCATCGGAACCGTGACAGGCGTGCCGCGAACTCGATTCTAGCTTGTTCGTTTGGCCGGCTGTGTCTCCACAAAAGCCCACGTCCCTACAGTATCTTGCCATCCCACATCTTGCGCTGACCATGGTCGAATCTTGGACGGGCAACGGTTGTCAAGAACATGACCTTCTGGATGTGAGCCTTGGACTAGCACTTGCGTTGCGGTACGTCTTCATCGTGCCAAAGGTAATACTTGCGGTTCAACTTCGTGATGTAGTACCACTTTTCGTCGACGTGCACCCTGTCAAGCATATCATGCCACGTGTGGCCACCTTCTCGCGTCGACTTGATGAACCCACGAACAAACGACAAGCGCTGGGCCTTGTGCTGCACTGTCAGCATGGGCTTGAGGCGACTGCTGCGCCGTCGAATCGCCTTGGCCTTCAACAGTTTCCACAACGTTGCAACTGGGATGCCACTTGCTGCCGAGAGACTGCGGTACGTCGAACGAGCATGTGTTGGGACGTCTTTGACGCTGGCTTCAAGTTGAGCAAGCGTGTGCTTGGGCTTACGGCCGCACCTTCCCTTTTTGCGCGACGCAACATTGCCGTATCCCCCAATGCCTCTGGATGCTTTCCCTTGCAGCCATATCCGTGAGATAGCCTGGCGTGTGACGTTGTGCTTCTCGCACAGATGCTTCATAAACCCATGCGGCACACGGCCATCGACCTTGAGCTCGAGCAGAGAGTGATATATGGCGGTTCGCTGGTCGTTCGCAAGCTCACGACCAGTTTGTCACTCGGCATTCAAACCTCCGTAGCGCGGTCCCCATAAATTTTTCGGGGGTTTTGAAGGGTGCTAGCAATAGTTTTGAAGGGCGCTAACAATATCTACACTTCACAGTGCATGGCACCATGTTTCAGACTTAGGATAGTATCTCCCCTGAATCTGCACCAATTTTGACCAAATCTTGATCTATGTGTAGCGTTTGTGATTTTACATAGATTGGTATAGTCTATAAATCGTCTAACGCAATAACGCTCGAGAAATGATGAAAAGAACAACATTTTTCCAACAAATTTACCCCTAGCAACTCATAAC
>NW_008580178.1:497444-500128 GCF_000520115.1 Aphanomyces invadans | reverse complement strand
ACGTGGAATTTACTCCACCACACCACTCCGATCTCCAGCCCATCGAATTGATTTGGGCAATTGTCAAGGGCCGTGTTGGCCGCCAATACGACATTCATACAACATTTGAAGTTGTCGGGTCACGCCTCAAGAGCGCAATCTCAAGCTTGACTTCAGAGGAAATCTACGGATGCATTATGAAGGCCGAGAGTATCCTCCTGGCAACTTACCAGAGCATTCATAAAGCAGAGTATGCTGATCTCGGCTCGTCGTCATCTGAAAGTGAATCCGAGAGTGATGAATCGGGCTATGATAGTGATGAGAGCAACATGTCAAATACAGAGGAAATAACCTGCATAATATAATGAGTCCGGATAATTAACCGGTAAGTCTGGAACATGGCGCCATGCACTGTCAAGACGAAGCGATTGCAAGTAGTATGAAGCGATTTGGAGAAGAAAAGAGGGTGTTACGAATGTATGTATTTTTTTATCCCTAGCGTCCAGTGCTTCAGGACGTCTATCTCAGCCGAAACATCAAATAAAATTGATTCGAAAATTGGTGAAGAGAGGTCGTTTGATAGGCTGTAAATTGGTGCTGGCTGAGGGGATATTGACCAATATCTACTTCGTGAAGGAAATTTGAAAAAAGTGTCAACAGTATTTGCGAACAGAGGAAGTAAAACTTAACTGTAATGTGTAATACTGATTTCCCCCATCTAACCGAACGGGCCTTACTATATATATTTTGTAAATTTATACTCTGGAGTAGAATTTAATTTCAGAGGTATTTCAAACTTTTGAACACGCCAGCGTCGTGAAAACAAGTCGCAACATGAAGCATCGATTGACCCTTGTCGAGAAACATGAGCTTTGCGTCAAGCATGCAAGCGAACCTAATATGTCATACGCTGCTCTGGCCTTATGGGCAACTGAAAAATATGATCTCGCAACAAGTCCGTCCAAATCAACGATTGCGCATGTTATCAAAAATTACAAAAATCCAAGTTGCCGTACCGACAAGCACAAACGGACGAAGGAGCAGCGCGTTGCGATTCCCGAAGTTGAACAAATGCTGGTCGAGTGGGTCCTTCGCTGTGAAGAGCTTGGCATTTGTATCACCGGCGAAATAATTCGCCAACAAGCGCACGCCTTCTGCACTGAGCTCGGAGTCCAAACTGCTGTCAAATTCTCTAAAGGATGGCTTTACAAGTTTCAAAGAAAGCATGGCTTTACCTCAAAAATTCAGCATGGTGAGGCCGAATCGACTCCGCGTGAAACCGTCAACGTTGGACGCCGCGATGTATTGTCCGCGACAGCTGGGTACTCTGCTGACAACGTCTTGAACATGGACGAGACCGCGCTGTTTTACTGTCTATCCCCGCACCGCTCTATACGTGCAATCGTGTCCCTGGGTCGAAGAAATCAAAGTAACGAATTACAGTGGCATTGACGACGAATGCAACTGGTACTGAGCCCATGTTCATTGGCACGGCCGCGAACCCTCGTTGTTTCCGTGGACGACCCGCCGAGGAGATTGATTTCTACTACCACTCAAGCAAAAAGGGTTGGATAAACTCTCAAATTTTTAATCAGTATCTGGAAGCCCTGGATGCTGACATGGCCGAGCAAGGCCGCAAAGTCCTTATGTTGGTGGACAACGCGCCGTCGCATCAGGTATTTGACACTACAGTTTTGTCAAACGTTCGCGCGAAAATGTTGCCACCGAACACCACAGCGTACCTGCAGCCGCAAGATGCGGGTATTATTGCGGCATTCAAGGCGAAAATGAAGAAGAGGCAGCTACAGAAGCCTTAGATCAAATCAATTCTGTTGTTGCAGGACGGCAGGAAAGATTGTATGAAGTACCTCTTGATGTTGCGATGGGTTTGGCCAAGGACGCATGGCTCTCAGTGTCGCGATCAACTGTGGCCAACTGTTGGGCCCCAACTTGTATTCTGGATGGTGAACTCGCCGTATTCAGTAGTAGATTGTCCAGTTTGCAAGTGAACGACAGCGAATAAGCAAATAAATGGTTGCAGTCAATATTTTTTGTCAGGGGTTAGAGGGGTTTTGAAACTTTATATCACCACATGTCACAGAAGTTCCCATTCAACAAATCAACTACGGTAGCTTTGAGTATTGAATTGCAGTATTAATAAACAAAAACATTTAATTAAAATAGCTTAATATTTGTATGCCTTGTTCGTAATATTTATTTTGTTTGTATGGGCTCTCGTATGAGGGGTATATTTCCTGCCTTCAACGATTTCGAAATGGCAGGTTTATTTCCGTCTGGAGGAAGTAATTGAGAAAGAGGTCTACATAGGGTTGATTTTGCTACTGGAAACATTCCAATGAAAGTTGCCAGTGAAGCAAACATATGTTCTCACTGTCAAATTGTTGCAAACAAGTTTTCAATGACGCCCACCTCACAGGAAACAAGTTTTCACACTCACCACCCATTCTTCTATCGATGTCAGAGCTGCACGACGAAAGACCAGAGGGCAAGAAGAAACCGGCCTACCGATTCACTCTACAACAGGACATTGATCTCGTTAAGGAGGTCATCTCTGTTGCTCCCCATGATGCACCGTACGGTCAAATGAGCGCTCGATGGTCTGAAGTAGGCCACAACATGCAGTCCATCCATGGTAGCAGTCTCAGTGCAAGTGGTTGCCGTAAGCGTTGTGACGATCTGCTCTC
>NW_008580178.1:489977-490694 GCF_000520115.1 Aphanomyces invadans | reverse complement strand
GTATGCCCTCGATCGCACAAATCGCAATCGCGCTGAGTATGCATTTTTCGTACGCATGGAGGAGCTGAACCCTTGTTTTTAACTGTGTAACAGCGATGAGCGCGCTGCGGAAGGACGAAACTAGGCATTACAACGTTTTACAGTGCCTCAAATCAACCAATTAGAGACCTCTAATTCATATTCTATATCTGTCCCATCATTGACTGGCATTGAGTGTGAACCAATCAGAGATCGTGAAAGTCGTTGAAGCATATTTAGCCAATCATGGACTTAGAGAAATTTTGCTTCTGGTCTTGTGTGTGAAATCTACAAATCGCACTGCAAATATAATGATGGTGCAACGCTTGCGAGTTTTTTCCCGGTTCACTGTAGCACGGGCTGTTGAAATGTGAAAGTTTCCAGTTGCAACAGCGTCGCGCTTCAAGAATATTCGAGAACTTTTCACACTCATTTTTTGCGAAAACTGAGTATGAAATCTCTTTGCAAAATCAGCCCATAGTACTGTACCAATCATCATGGATTTGGTATTTAAATTCGACAATACAGTCAGGTCTCCCATGAGGGCAACTGATGAAAGCTAATACCTCTTAACATTCTGTTATTACCGAGTATAAAAAATAATAGACTGTCTGCAAGGCTCAGTGAGAGAGCAAACGATGAGCGGCGGACATGTGACCCACGCGCGGAACATCGATTCAAATTTCGAATTCAAAATAA
>NW_008580178.1:471100-489197 GCF_000520115.1 Aphanomyces invadans | reverse complement strand
AGGTTGACATGGAAAGCGCAATCCAGTGGGCTTAGGAGGCATGGAGTGAGGTCGAATCGTCGACGATTTCGAACTGCTGGCGCCATACCAACATCCTTGGTGATGCCATGGAGAAGCTCGCCGAGGGTGTCCAAAGTGTGCACTTGAAACCGACGCCCATCCATTTCATAACTCACTAGACGTTTGTACTGATGGATTATAACTTCACAGTCAGTTTCAATGGACTTGTGAAAATTTATTCCTCTCGTTATTAATATTCAAACCTCTGAAACTTGTTTGCCTTCATGGGAGACTTGACTGTTGCTTGAACAAAACTACAGTCAAATCTCGTCGAGGGTAATTTTATCGATAATACAAATTTTAAGATATTTCTCCAGTACAGTTCCACTGGGGACATTTTTCGGTCGAGCACTGAGCGAGCAATCATGGATTTGCCCCGATGTATCTGAGTACAAACCATCGCCACGAGTGAATCAAATCCCTTGAATCGAGCCATTCGACTCGGAGCATGGCCGAATTGGCATTCATCGCACTCAACGGATCGCGTTGTGTGTGCATCATTCGTGACGGAAATGAGGGATGGCTCCATTGAAGCACCGAGTCACGGCCGTCGATGCTACAAAGTTCATCTTATGCAAGCTATGGACCAGGACTCGGGCTTCGCTTCATCAAGACAGAAAATTGTAGAAACATGTGGAGTTTATAGTTCGTAGCTAGGCTTCGTATCCTGGCAACGTGCTGACGGCGACTGGTATGTCCTCTACTTGCGCTTTCATCTGGCCGATCGTGTACGGCATGCAAAAGCATGCAAAGAAACAGTCATCGAACAGGTTGCCTGGGATGCCAAAGTACGACCTGACCTTGAACCGAGCGACGGCAACCACCATCGCTGCCAGCATGAGACTTCCAACGCACACGGCGACCCAGTCCCATGACGATCGCTTGTACATGAAGAAGAGGGTCGCTGGAAGGGTAAACGCGATGGTGTAAAAGAATGTCAGCATGCCACCGTAGACGTAGCCGTGCGTGATAATGCGAGACATCGTGTCGGCAAGCACGACGCATGGGCAGCAGTCGGTGCTCAAGTTGGTCGTGGCTCGAGTCACAGGCACCTTCCATTCACCGAGGGTGAGAGGTGCAACTGGAACGGCCATCGGCGGCGCTTCCATGTCCGTGTAGACTTGCTTTGGAGTCGACGCCATGGCCCGTGGAAGAATGTGACAAGGTTGGCGCAGAAGTCGGAGGAAGCATTGACGACTCAGTCGTGAGTGTCATTTTGGTCAAAATAGTGGCACTCACCACGTTGGACATTTGGGGTTACTTGTTGAGATGTGAATAGATCGGGGAGCCTTCTCTCGTGATGGGGTGGTGCATGCATGTGCAGAGCCAGGTGGCCGCGATGCCGTCGATTGAATGAACAAAGGAGAATGGCACCCAACACGAAGTTCTGCCTTTGTTCTTTAGCGTATCTCGTGACCAAACACGGGTCAAGGAGCTGAGTTGGTCTTAGCTCAAGGGTGCATTGGAATCAATCAAGGCGCTGGAAAGACAAGGCACCAGTACCGAGGCTGTTTTGGTGTATCGCCCTTTAAAGGACGTGTCAACTGGCTACGGACATGCCGCACCCTGCTATACCAGCCAACTGCCTGTACATTCAAAGACGCCACAGACAGAGCGCCAGTTGAGCGCAGGTTTTGGCGCCTAAGCGTCGTGATCACCATGGCGAGGCATCGGCATCGCGAATTTCGGTGAGCGCTTTTGATTGGACAAAATAAAGATCGACCCCTTTCGCTCCAACCGACGCTGACACACTTCTGCCATGACGACGACGCCAGCGCCGCAACCCTCTCAAACTCCTGCTGGGACGGAGTCGAAGCTGGACCATAGCAATTACGTTGAACTCGAGCTAAACGACGTGCATTTTTGCTCGCACCCCGATGCATTCCACGTCGATGTTGTATCGACTGAAGGAACACTTCCGGTGACGATCTCCCTCGAATCCCATCGCACCAAGGGGAAATGGTCTCGTCCTCCGCCCTACATGTCATGTTCTCCTCATGTCTGCGAAGTAGGTCGTGCCATGTCGTCGATTTAAAGACGCATGCTACCAAAGACGCACACAAACTTACCGACGGATTCGCGGTAGTTCTGGCGCTACAGGTCTCACCAACTTATCGCCTTTCTTCCTCTTACCGTCATTCGGTAGCATGCATTACTTGCCCTTCAAGTTGAAGACAATGCGACACCGCTGCAGGCGAAAGTTGACTTGAAGCACCACTCTGCCTCGGGCGCCATGCATCTCTTGCTTGTCATCAACAGGAATGCTGTCGACGTCGACCAGGCCGTTCCTCTCGGCTTTCATTTTGAGCTCGTACCGCATGCCACTGCACCCACAGACGACGCGTTGGACGCCAAGATGCTCGAGTTAGTCAAGGATATGGATCGCATGATGAAAGTTCCCGAGCCGATGCTTCTGTTGCTCTCGCAAGGGTGCCCGAAGCTTCTAGGAGGCACTATGCTATGCTCATGGACTGTTCACCCCAGCTTGGAACCGCAGTTTTTTGCCTTGTCGGAGGACGCGACCGAGATTGTGTTTCTGAAAAAGGGAGGCTATCACATTCAGATTCGAGGCTTGAGCAGCGTCACACCTGACGCCCCCGCGACCCCAAGTCTCCATTCATTTGGCGCCGGAAGCTCGTTAATTGCTTCCATGTTTGAGCTGTACGTGGACCACATTCAAGTGGCGATGTCCCAAGGCTACGGCAACTTTTGCCAGCTCTCGTACGTGCTCACCGTGGAAAGAACGACAGTGGTGTCTGTGGCTGCTCGTGGCTACCACGAAATTCATCGCAACGTCACGCTCTTGATCGAGCAGGTGCCAAGCATGTGACTCCAGACGCGACAATCCACCAACGTGTTGACACTAGCTGCGGCAGCGCTGCTAAGAGTTTAATTGCCCTCTTTTCCGAAAATTTGCAAATTCGACAACGAACTGGATGCAGTTTTTGCACGTCTCCAGACTGAACGCCCCGAAAAAAGCCGACACAGTTTCATCCTGAAATGCAGTATAAAATCAATTGTTCGCTATTGCCAAGTTGATTGGCTAAAATCAGTAGAATTTCAGTCAGTATATTCAAGTGATTATCGTATCTGCAATTGGTCAAAAGGAATGCCACCGCTTCTGACTTGGAATTGAAACATACAAGGGACAAAAGATTTCAAACGACAGATCATGTTTTGGACGGGGGGGTGCATTGTTGGGGGTGTCGGCTTTGTCCGGAGTTCACTGCATGCAGAAAACGTGACTTATCACGACAAAGCAAACTGTAAACGTAGACGTCTACACGAATTCGATGCGCTCGGTCAACGTGCAAGTGTATCTCCACGAGATGTCTTCACCGGGACATGCCACGTTTTCGTACCACGACCTCCTCGGCGACATCCAAGTCGCTTGCTTCTGTCGGGATATGAACCATGATTTGATTGGCTGATTGTGTCCTTTATTTTTTAATACACGAAAATATCATAGTGACGAGAGTTCTCGGCGTCGTTGGTACCTTCCGTCGACAATGTGGTTGCCGCGCGTCCGCCGGAGTGCCGTGATGGCTGACAACTTCCGCCGCGCATTGTTCTCTACTACCAAGAATTGCCGCGAAGAAGAGCGCTTCTTCTCGCTCTTGGTAGTCAACCGTCCAGGGACACTGGCGCAGATTGCACAAGCGTTCTCGGCTCTCCACACGAACGTAGGGTCGTTGTCCGTCCAACAGACCGTCGTGCCAGAGTTAAGTCGCATGACAATCTCTGCCTCCGTGAGCGACCACACCACGGCGCGCATCTTGCGTCGGCTGCGGCGCATGGTGTGCGTGACATTCTATCACGTCACGACGATGCATCAGTGCTTGTTGGACGAGGCGTGTGTCGTGCAATCGCAACTGTTGCTTCGACTAACCGTCCCGCCGTCCCAGATGGATGTCGTCAAGGGCCTGCTTGTCAAGTACAATGGACGCTTGATCGAAGATGATTCAAATTTCTCCGACACTTCCATCGTGGTCCCGCCTTCATCAAGTGAAGTGGATTGCGAGAACGAGCCTTCTTCCCGGTTTCCGTCCACGATTGTGCACGTGGTAAACGCGCCCCACCTACTCAACACTCTCATACATCGCCTTGATCTTGAAGGCGTCGCCATTCGTGAATGCCAGACCGCTGGACCATGCTTCCTCGACATCTATACCCAATCGACGCTACAACCCAAACCGCTGCATACCACTTCCCCCACGACTGCTCGGCCAGAGTACTCAAACTCGCGCCGCAAACTTCACGACCGAATCGCGGCACAACTCTACTTTCCAGAACACGTACCATCGCTGTTGCGTCACCCCAAGTTCATCTTGCTGCTTGGCATCCCAGGTGCCGGGAAGTCATCGATTTTGAGCGAATTGGACCAAACGGAGCGCATTGTGCTCAACGATTTCGTCAACTTTGACGTGGACGACGTGATTGCGCTCCTGCCCGAGTTCTACAAAGCGATGCTCAACATTGGGCTCGGAAACCTCCAGGACGAAGAACCGACGGACCCGCACACGCGATACAACCAGTGCCAGGAAGAGGCCAAATACATCATGGACCAGAACCTCAAGCAGGCCACGGCAGAGCGGCGGAACGTCATCTTGCATGGCAGTGGGCGCAGCTTGGAGAAGTACCAGGACCTTATTCGACGCCTTGACCCGCGGTACGAGGTCCACGTCATGTGCGTGGACATTCCACTGGATCTTGCCATGGAACGCGTCGAGAGTCGGAGTAAGGGCTACGGCCGCAAGGTACCCAAGGCGTTTGTTGAAGATGCTGCGAGACGTATTCGAGAAACGTTTCCGACATTGGCGAACGCACTGCCGTATGCACATGTGTTCGACAACACCCAGTCGCCACCTGCGCTGGTGTGGAGCAAACAGCAGCATCGTGTCGTTGTCCAAGAGCCAGATCACCCTATCCAGCGAAAGTATGGTCTTTAATCTACAAGTTGTGTACGTGTGGATTTCCGAGACAACTTTGGATGAATTAGTGCTGTTGGCGTTATCAGCGGGTCATGGACATCGGAGTTGCCGTGACCTTGCTGATCATGACGCGACGCTTCTTGGCCATTTGGTTCGATTGAAGAATTGGCAAGTTTGCACAGCTTGTTGACCGGCGCGCCCTTGATGCCACAGTGTGCAATGGGACCCTTTTTCCTGGTGTCTTGGATGATTGCACCAGTTTTTCAGCTGCTGTATCAATTGTCCCGGTTATATAAACGTTGTCGAATGCTTGCGCACCTGACTGAATGGCTTTTTCGATGAGAGCACGATTGGAATCTTCGTGAAAACATGTCATTTTTGTCGACAAGCAAGATCATTACCATCCAAGACGACCTTGTACCCGTCAAATGCAACTTCCCGTTCCATATCGATGAGCTTGTCGTGATGCATGCGCCATAAAATGGCCTTGGCGAAATTTATCGACCACGACATGCATTTCGCAAGAGTATGGACTGATATATGCCGTCTCATTTTTCCATGTACGAGGTTGATCGCATCTGAGAGGTACATTGGCCATACTCGAGCATAACGATGCAAACATACCGAGGTAGAAAGTATCTTGTTGCGCCATCACTTCATATTCGTTGTCACCGCGACGCACAAATACATTTTCTGCGCAAAGCTAAACAATCAAAGTCACATTTGCTCCAAAGCAGAGCTAGGTACTTCATCCATGCATTTCCTTATCACGGAAGGATCATAGCCCAACTTTTTCTCGACTCTACAAATCGATGGTGAGAATGGACTGAAATGAGTGTTTCAATACTCGTCTATGGTCACCATCTTGAACTGAATGCAGTGTCGAATAAGTCCATCTTTCGTCAGTGCAGGGCTTCGTGTGCGACGTTGCAGAGGATGAGACGAAGGAAGACGAGCCTTGTCACTGCAAATCCCATCCTTCGAATTGTTTGGACTGGGTAAAACTACTGAGGGAGATTTGGCCTCCTCATTGGACACGATGTTCGCTTGCGAGAGTGATATGTCGACTTCGCGACTGGGCGGATCGATTTCAGCCCTGAATGCCCTTTCAGTGGCCTCCAACTTCATTGAGATTGAGTGAAATGGGGTCGCCATGCGACCCTGAGGATATCGTGAGAGTTATTTCTATGCCAGCTAGCCATACTTACCACGTCCAACTTCAAGGTTGGTTCTCCGAAAGAATCGCCGAGGTCAGCAGTGAGAGGCTTGAAACACTTTGGCTGCCACCCAACAGGGCAAGAATCTACAAGGCTGATTCTTTATGAACAAATTCATCTAGTTACCGTTGTAGGATAACTTCATTGTGATGTATCGGTTTTTAGGAAGTGGGTCAAGTGTATTGGTGATGCTCACAAGATTCCGAATCATTTGAACTGCCTGTGATTTCACCTTTTCGGGATGCGAATCAATAGTTTGAGTCCCCGTGAAGCTTGTAGACAAAGCAGATCCCTCTGCTGTATCTTTAATCTTGTACGTGTAGCTACAAAATCCACTGCAAGTACCGAAGGTAAACTCTCCTTACCATTCCAGCAGGTTTTCAGGCGATTTGTTCTTGCCCAGTGCATAAATACAAAAATCCATTTGCAATAGGTACTTTTTTTCCATCGCGTCGAATGCTCCTGCTTCAAGCCACTCGGTTACACAATGGGCATCTCGCATGAACTGGTCTGTCGTGTTGTCGATTGGAGCAAGGCACTTGATGCGCATATCAGCATATACCCGGTCTTTGAACACTTCCTCCGGAAATAAATCTATGCTCACAGCGTCAATTCCATCACATGATGGAGCCGTACTTCGAATGTAGCAGATCTCTGAAATGGACACTCGTATGAGGTTTTTGAAGACATTCAACGACTGCTGATCCGTGATCTTAGAGCTTCCTGGGGTGTGGGGGATGGTCATGACGGGTGTCGCTTTTGCGGCAGTCTTCAGGGAGATACGTATTTTGCCGCTGGATTGCGTCATGACTTGTGGTGCCGTGAGGGGTACTACGAGAATTCCGAAATGACCTTGCAATCTTCGCGCCATTTTTCGTTATCCGGTCAATTTTTTAATCACTTTAAATAATTAAGGGGATTTGAAATAGTTGAACCAATGCTTCAATCATCCGGATACGACTCAATAGTCCAATGTCATTTGCCATGCGGCTCGAAGATAGGAAAGAGGAACTGTTGGAGTATGGGCATGACTTGGATCTCGAGCGCCTCCGTGAAGAGGTCCCTCACGTCGTCAATCTTGGTAACTTGTAGGAGTTCATGCGAACGGAACGTGAACAGAGCGGCGGCGAAGATTGCGATGATTTCCAAGCTGTCGTAACCGACTACCCGATCCCACAACAGCAGCACCTTCAGCCGTCAATTTTCCCATCAGAAGCCCCGACAATCCTTATGAATCGAGACGCATGGTACCTGGTCAATTTCTAGTACGCCGGAGAATGCGCTCTGTATCCACGGGAACGCGATTACGAGCGGTACAATCTCATGCTACAGGTTGAATAAGTTACTCCACCACTATACCAGTGAATTTCGTACCTGAAGCAAATGCTGAACGACTGCAGGGATGTGACGATGGACGAGTGTTTCAAAGGTTTTACAAAGCGCCAAGATGGAATTTGGTCGTGCCGAGATCCCCGTAAGTTGACACCAGTACCGGCAATACATGTCCCGAAACACGAAGTAGACGTGCACAGGGTCGTCGTACAAGTAGCACAAAGGCGCAACGAACATCACCAAGCCATGATAGGGCATCACATTTGCTGGTGGGATCGCGACATTCGACCCTGTCTTCTCTGCCGTGGGGTTTGTGTTATGGAACAGCACAGGATGTTGCAGCGTCATCACGGCTTGCGACGCCACTGCCACCGACAGTAGATGTTAGCAGAATCATTCCATGTCGACATACCTTGTTCGTCTCGCGAGAACGCCAGCATGACACTACGAAGATGGTCTTCAAATGGAAAGTAGTCGGAGCTGTCGGTGGTCTGCTGCACATCCAGCATGAAGAGGCCGTCGGTGGCAAACGTCATGGCCCTGACTTTTGCCTCCAGTTGCTGAAAATAGATGGGGTCGATAGCTACGCTCAACGCTTGTCGCCAGATCTACATGACATGACCACCTCAACCAACTCAACGGAGTCATACATGCGGCCGGAGGGTGATCGGGCTTCCCGTTTTGGCGTATTGCCTTGCCGTCGGCACGGTTCCGTTCTGAAGGACTTTGTCTCCAAGCTTGTTTTTTCCCTGAATGTACACGTAGTCGCCGTGGATGTTGGGCACGTCTTCGTCAAGGCCGTATTGGGCATGGGAAGGTGATAGTTCCTGGTCGTAAATACATTTAAAAATCCCGCGAAACCCAAATATTTTTCTATCCAATGTACCGTGTATTGCTGTTGAATTTCTACCAGCTCACGGGTTCGAAGCAAGGGATGTATGGAGCTCCACGGATGCGGCGGGACATGCGGTGACCGATTGAGCGGCGCGATACGTTGAAGTGCCGTGAGGAAGTCGTCGCTAGTTGGAGAGGCGATCACGAAAGAACTACAACAGAATGCGTCTACCTTGAAAAGAGGAAGCGGCTTGCGACGTTGGGCTTGGTGGTTTCAGGGGCGTCTTTCGACGACACATTTTCGTGGTAAACGACGAGCGGCGTGGACGTCTGTCGAACGTATTCACGCAAAGAATCCGTTGCGAAAGCTTCCCATGCCTTTCGCGCCACCTCAATCGCTTCTAATGCCTCCCGTCGATCGGGCTCAATCGATACCAAAGCAGCGTTTTGTTTGCCAAAGTCGCGCTTGTCTTTGGTGCCCTCGGTGTGAATGTCCATCACGAACGTCTTGATTGCATGCACGAGACCGAGACGCTGCATCATGTACGTCAGATTGACGTGAAACTACCCATAAAGTCGAGTCAGACGCCGCACGGTAGGATGGGAATGGTACATCTTCTTCGTCGCCTTCCATATTGTTGAGCTGGCGCTTGAGTTCCGACTTGAGCTTGTTGCGGCAATCCCCAAGGAAGGAAGATTCTTTCATGCGGTCGAAGATGAACCCAACCTTTTCGTCCACCGTAGCTTCCGCATACACGAACTTGCCGTCGCCTTCGCTGCCTTTCTCGGTCATCCTGCCGCAATGGATCCAAGTGCCGTGGCGCTTCGACAGATCCATCTATATCCGGATCCGTATAATGTTTTATGGGTCAATTTTTGATACAAAAATGAAGAAATAGGTGAGTACGAATTCACTGCGGCAAATGTCCAAGACGGAGTGCAATTCTTCGCATGCGCTTTCTTTTGAAAGGTTGGTGGTTGGCCTAGACATCATGCAGTAACAACCACCGCCTTGACATGGGATCTCGCCTTGACGTCACCCAAGAAAGCACAGATCACGCATACCTCGTTCATCCCCGGGAACTGGCTGCATCATTTGACGACCCAACAACACAAAGCACGGCGCTCCTCGAATAAACTCATCTCCCCTGATGAACGGCCAAACACATTTCACTGTCCACAAATCTTGATAGTTGAGAGCAGCTTTACAATGGTGCGTCTGTTTGAAAGCCGCACCAAATCTGGCTCTTGCAGTCCGATGCACAAGGGGTGAAAAGGTACTTCATGGTGCTCACGGGCCGTCAACTGCGTCTGGCACGATGTATGGCCTGTGTATTGGGAGCTACGGAGCTTTCTAACGCGGCCCCATTCCGTGTCAACGGACAGCAGGGGGCACCTGTAAGTGCTGTATGCACGCAAACATCCATTCATCCACACGACGGCAGGCCAAACTCATGCTAAACGTCGTCAAAGGCAAAGGTTGCACTTGGGAAAAGCCACACGGCATCCACCGGAGATGGGGAAATGAGCTGTACTGTTTGGATCGATTGCCTTCAGTTCGTGACCGCACGTACAGGCTCCTTCTGGGTGAATGAGTGTAGCACAAGGTTACGCGGAGAGGGGTCTATGCCATTGCCTCGTAGGCCCTAACCTGAAGTATGTCCGTTAATAAAAAATTGTTTTGCCGCTCGATGAAAATGAAACCAAACATGAAGATCTAGTTGCGGCAAGTCCTTTGAAATGTCATGTTACCGTTCATCCATTTCAAATTCTGCATTTTCGACGAATTATCTGATTGGCTAAAATTGGCAGCCAGTATGCGTAGATCCTCACTACAAAAATTCGCTACTCCGCTATGGCAGATAAAACGTAGTGGTTTGTATGGGTACAGAATCGCAGTGATGAACGTCTTTACAGCAAATCAAAGGTTTACCTTTAATGGTTTAACTTTATGACGTTTTTTCTTGCCTTTAGCCTATGAATTATATCTTCCAACACATAGTGGTGATGTGTCCAATCAGCAAAAGTGAAACTATTAATTAAAATATCTCGTTTTCTGTATGCTAAAGGTAATACATTCCTACCTCAAAAAGCAGGGTTCCTTCTGCTTCATCATATTGACTGCGTTTGAAAATGGCGCAGTGGCGGCGGTTCGCCTTCTTTGAGAAGGAGCTCCTGAAGGACCAGAATGGTCTGTGGTTACGTGTACGTCTTCATTGTTTGGTAGGGTGTGCGAGGGTGGTGACGCATGTGTCTCTCTGTCTAGGGAATTGACGTGACGAGTATGAGTGGGAACCGCGGACTCCTCGTGATTGGGGATGCATCTGGGCTTATTCACTTGGCAAATCGGCAGCTGGAGACGCGGGCGTTCCGTGCACACGAACACTTTGTATCCCATGTCATCATGATGAAGAAGGCCAACTTGCTCGTGTCCATTGGGGACGGAAAGGACCCTCGCGACCCCGACCTGATCAAAGCCTCCAAAGCCGTTGCGGAAGCTTCTCGAACGCAAGCACAGCAAGACGAAGTACGAATCCACCATGGTGACTTATCACTCATGGCGATCAACCCTAGCAACTGTTTACATCGTCCGACAGCCGCGGGAGCACTGCGCTCGTCAAGATCTGGCGCACGGATCAGCAGGACCGCGACGGCAAGCCCAAGTTGCTGCAACAAATCAAAATCTTTTCCAAGGTAGTTTTGTGCATCTCTACTGTTTCTACCTTTCCTCCTTCTTGACTTGGCGCTCCCAGTTCGCCGAAGAAGCTGTCACCGCGTTTGCCGTGTCGGACGACTTGAGTCAGATCGCGATCGGCTTGCTCAACGGCGCGATCATTCTGTTCCGCAGCGACGCCAAACGACGCTCGGACAAGCCGCCGCTCCTTCTTCAGCCCGCAACGCAGTACCCCGTGACATCCCTTCACTTTGCTACCAAAGTAAATATACTGACGCTGTACGCTGCCACGAAGCGCGGGTTGACCTGCTACCATTGCGATGACGCCTCGTCCAAGTCAAACGCCAGCAACAATGGAATGCCGCGGTCGGTCGTTCTGGACGAGCGCGGTGTGGCGCTGCACTGCGGCGCTGTGAGCGAAGACGGCGACATGGCAGTGGGGCAAAGCGATGCGGTGTACTTTTACACGCCCGAGGAGCGCAGCGTGTGCTTTGGATTCGAGGGAGACAAGAAATACCTTGGTTTCTTCAAGCAATACTTGCTTGTGGCCCACGTGGATCCTCGCGGCCGCCACCAAGTCAATGTGTACGACCTCCAGAACAAGTTTATAGCGTTCAACTGGACATTGACCAACACGGCTAAGATTGGGGCGGGCGGTGGCGGACGCTTTGGCGACGACGCCGCGGAAGAGATTCGCCATGTCGTGAGCGAGTTTGGCGCGGTCTTCGTTCTGAGTTCCCTCGGGTATGTTTACCGGCTCATGGAAATCGACACGACATCCAAGCTCGACATTCTCTTCCGGAAGCACCTGTACTCGATCGCGATTTCGCTCGCCTTCAGCTCCAACTACGACCTCACGAGCATCATGGACATTTTCCGCGCGTACGGTGACCATTTGTACCAAAAGGGCGATTTTGACGGGAGTCTGAGGCAGTACGCCCGCACGATTGGTACGTAAACAGGCTTTTCTTGCTGAATTCTTTGTGCATATCACGCTAACTTTTGTGGATCGGTGGATTTTTGCTTGTGATGTTGACGTGCATGGACTGGCTGGACAGGGTATGTCGAGCCATCGTACGTGATCCGGCAGTTCCTGGATGCCCAGCGCATCCACAATCTCACGACGTACTTGGAAGCGCTGCACGCGAAAGCGTTTGCAACGTCGGAGCACACCACGCTTCTCTTGAACGTAATGGCGAGAATCCTTGCCCGACGTCATTCACTTGTTTGTATAGTGCTATACCAAGCTGAAAGACGTCAAGAAATTAGACTCGTTTTTGCTCATTGACGACGAACAGACGACGGACGATGCGCCAACGACGGCCGACACGCGCAAGCAACCCAAGCAGCAACTCACGTTCGACGTTGAAACTGCGCTGACTGTGCTGCGGGACTACTACCCCACGCACGCGCTGGCCCTGGCCAAGAAGCACCACGAGCATTCGTGGTACCTCAAGATTCAGCTGGACCGCATCCACTCGGAAACGCTAAGCGATGCTGACCACGCGCGCGTGCAAGATGCACTCACGTACATTGAGGGGTTGAGTTTCACCGAAGCGAATTTGAATTTGCGAAAGTACGGACGCACCCTTGTGACCCACGTCCCTGGCCCGACGACCGAGTTGCTCAAGGCACTGTGCACGGGTCGTTTCCACGACAGCAACGGCGAAAAGGCGGATCCGGCCAACTTTTTGCACTTGTTCGTGTCCCATCGCGCCCAGCTGCGGGAGTTTCTCGAGTACATTGTGCATGTCGAGACCGTCGCGAACCCCCAGATTGGCAATACGTTGCTTGAAATGGTGCTGAGCGACGTCGGCCGTGGAGGACCCAACGCCGCTGTCGACGAATTGGACGAGGAGCATGACGAGGGTGGCAGAGCACCGGGGGGAGGTACGGCTTCGACGTCGGCGGCCAAGAACGAATCCGCCGTGTTGGCGCTGTTGGACAATCCCCGCGTCAAGTATGACGAAGATCATGCCCTCATACTCATGCAAATGCACGGTACGGTTTCCTGTTGGAGTGCTTGCGGTTTGAATGGATTCGAAAATTGCATGCCTAACACGACCGTGGGGATCAGGACTCAAGCAGGGCAAGCGATACTTGTACCAGAAGCTGCACATGTACCACATGCTCGTGCAGCACCACATGGAAGAAGGCGACAACGTGGCGGTGCTGGAGCAAGTCAAGCAGCATGGGGAGTCGAACCCCAACTTGTGGCTGTTGGCGCTCAAGTACTTTAGCGAGAAGAAAGACAACGATCCGACGTACACGCACTTGCAAACGTTGTTGTCGTGGATGGATTCGTCGTCGAAATCGCTGCAGATTCCACCGCTCCAAGTCGTTGCAATCTTGAGCCAGGCGCGAGACCTGCCGCTCTCTGTGGTGCGGCAGTACGTGGTGAACCAGCTCAAGCAGGACCAGATCCACATCGACAAGGAGAACGACGAGATCAAAAAGTTCAAACAAGACACGGCCAAGATGCGCGCGCAACTGACCACCCTTTCTTCCAAAGCAATGGTGTTCCAGGCGACCAAATGCGACTTGTGCAGCCATGACTTGGACTTGCCTGTCGTGCACTTTATGTGTGGCCACTCGTTCCATCAGGTACTCGATGTCACGTGGCGCAAAACTCATTCTCGTGGTGGTAGAATTGCATTTCGGAAACAGACCGGGAGTGCATGACGTGCGGCCCCGAGCACCGCCACTTCGTCGCGCTCAAGACGTCTCTCGAGACCAAAGCGTCGAACCATGAGTTGTTTTTCAACCAGTTGGAATCCGCCACGGACGGGTTCAACACGATCGCTGAATACTTTGGCAAGGGTATCTTCAAGGCGGACGACCCGATGATGGCCCAGTTGGGCCTCGGGGACGAACACGCGTCCGAAGCACGTTTTAGCAATGAGTATTGAATGCAGTAACGTTGAGCTAGTCGTCGCTTGTTAGGTCGATCACATGGGGCGGGGGTCGGGAAGCGGTGGTGGCCCATGCCAGTTTCCGCTTGCTCAGACGAGTCTGGCACATTTCGCAAGCGTCGGCAGTCGTTTTGTTCCAAAAGGTGCAATGAGGGCACTGCCACTCGATGTCGTCGTCATCGTTGAATTGTTCACGAGTAGTGTTTGTTGGGTGGGGTTGGCCCGCTGGAGTGGAGGGGACGGATTTTTCATGGGTGCACGTAATATTGGCACACGCGCGAGAGTCGAGCAAGCGTTTCTCGGCTGCTTCCAGCATCTTGGCACGGAGGTCCGATGCCGCGACAGCCGACCCGCCCAGTCGGTTTGTCGACATGATGGCTTGATGCTAACATGACAGCCAATGATGAGACTAGTCCAGGAGAGGTTATGAACCTTCTGACGGTTGAGCGCCGCAGAAGCTCGTACGCGGGAGACTTGTGAGGGAAGTACATGCATTCCACCCAAGGACTATGAAGGTCCATGAAGATGGAGGAACAAGAGGTGCGTGAACCTGTCCATTGCCTGCGTCTTGGAAGGCAGCTCCCGCCGCACCCAGAAGCCCTCTCTCCAGGAGATTCTCCATTTCTCTTGTCAGTTCATCCAACATCTGCGCAGAGGCGTTGTGATAAAGATAGAGTCACGATGAGACATGCCTTGTAGAAGGAAGCGTTGTGGGGACCGATTTTCATGTGAACGAGCTCGTGCAGCATGGTGCCAAGGATGTCTTCGAACGGAAGAAACGTCGTCGGTTGCGATGCCGGGCGTACTAGGTCAACTCGCGTGAAATCTCCGTTGCCAATACCGCGACATTACGTCGCAGGAAAATCTTCCATCCTTGGTTGACGTTCATCCCGAGAAGGTTGCCATTCTTTGGAAAGAACTCCAGCAAGTTGCGGACTTTGAATTGGCGCTTCGTGCATATAGGCAACACATGATCGGCAATTCTTTCCAAAATCCTCTGCGCCTCATCCTTCTTGCTCTGCCGCTTCTACATGTGCATTGAGCAGACAATAGTGCCCCACATGAAGGATGAATCAGCTACCAGCACTTGGATCGTCGGGATCATCCACTCCCCGGCATTTGCCATCGCGATGCACGAATCGCAGAAAGCACTTTGATTGGTTGAACCATTCAATACATCAGCCACTCAAATGTCGACATCAGTAGTATAAATAGTGCAAGACATTTTAACCAGAAAATGTATGTAATTCAATAATTGGGTTTCTTTGAGCATTGATTACTAGTAGTTGCAATTAAATACTCGACTTCAAAATGTCCTTACTGAAATCAAAAGAAAAATCGAGATTATTCTATTTGAATGTACGCTAGATTCGAGAATTGACGAGAAGTTAGGGAGGTGCAGTGCCCTATGGAAAAAACATTCACTGAATTCCGTTGAAGCTAGAGAACTTTGCACGGCTTCCTCAATCCATCTCCAAGCTGTGCTTACCATTACAATATTTGCAGATGTCACCCACGACACGCGAAATCTCCGCCTCACAACGGTAACTCTTTCCCGCCGGCAGTTTGGATTTCGAAATGGGCACAATCCGGGCATGGTTATCCGGATATGTTCTTGGTGCATGTGGTTGGGGCGCTTCCTTTGGGTTGCATTTGAATTATCCATACAAATTTCAAATGTAGATTTTACCGGCACACCTACCCCGAACCAAAAATCAAACCGTCGAATGTACGTTAGTGTACTCTCGTCCATTAGTTTGTACAGAAGAAAATAGCTTGTTTAAATAATTTGGTAGTACGCATATTAATGTACGTGTACTGACCTACCGATTTGTGCGGCTCCGCGTTCGAATATCGGTCGACAGAGGGAGTGACCGCCGCAGCACAAGCAAATCAGCCAAGTACAAGACGATGGTACGTGAATGCGGGGAAGGCACGGGCCGCGCGTGGATACGGTGTTCATGGGGAGAATTGTGTGTAGAGCTCGAAAGCTGCCAAGGGGTCCGCAAAGGGTGGAGCTGCTGCCAAGGCTGCCAAGCATATTGAAGAGGAAGAAGTCGACGCTCCCGAAGAGGATGACGATGGTGATGAGGGCGAGGATAGCGTAGAAGACGAAGATGCTGAAGGCGGGGACGATAATGAAGAAGGTGATGACGACGAAGAAGAAGGTGAAGGCGGTGACGAGGAGGAGGTGGGTTTAGCATATCTGTACACTAATTTCGAGGTAGCGTTCCAATGGTGCGGGGCTCATGTAAATGATGACTGTGCAGGACGACGAAAACGATGGAGAATTTGAAGGCGAAGAAGGTGGGGACGACGATGATGACGACGAAGACCACGAAGAAGACGAGGAAGAGGAAGACGACGATGATGACGAGGATGAGAAGCCCCCTTCCAAGAAGCAAAAGAAATAATCTTTCAACTCACTGCCGCCTTGACGACGTGCATGTGTCGACGCCATCTTCGTTTGTCATGTGCCCTGCTCGATGGAGGCAACGGACATAGGGACTGCTACTTTTTTTTTTGTTTTCACCACCATCAATGGATCTATCATATTCATTGGGTACACATTCGCACCATGTTCTGCGTTTTCTTTTTCAAGTTTGCCCAGTTCCTTGCCGCATAGGAGGCACGGCTCTATCCATGCATCCCCATCGCTCCGCGGGCCGGAAGGGGTGCGCGCGGTGCCCGAGGCAACAAACAGCCAGAGATCGGTGGGTTCAAATCCCGGTCTCATTGATTCATGATCGAACTTATGCGGCCGCCTTGCCCACCCCACGTCTCAGCATACCTTGCTGCTAGTACTCAAGTTAGTAGTACTAGTAACAATTAGAGTTTAGCGTGCGTCGAATTTGAAAATGGGCAAATTGGCATTGCTCAGTCACGAATGCGTCTACCCGACCATGGTGCGCTTGCGGCCACGCGACCGCACTTGGTACAACTTGTGAAAAATGGCATCCGAACGACGCGACTTGGCTTTGTAGGCGCGCAATATTTCCGCCACCTGATAGAATTTAGTAGGTTCAACCAGCACGATTTGCACGCTACCAACGGTTCGGAGTGCACGTGGGTGCTCTGGAAAGCTCGCTCCATGACGTACAAGTCCACAGCCTTGTCTTCAGGCAACGGTTGTGAGTTGGCCAGACCAAAGTCAATCACAGTCTGTCAAGAGAGTCAAAGTTTGGACGACGGATACAAACGTACAATGGAAGTCGTGTCGGCTTTCTTCATTAGATTTGACGTGGTCAAGTCACCGTGAACGATGTCTGCGTCGTGCATGCGAGCAATTGCAACGCCAATCTGGTAGCACACCTCCAGTGCCACGGCGGAGTACGTTCCGGACGATTCGTCGTACGTATCAAAGAGAAACTGCTTGATACTGAGCCCGTGGATCCGCTCCATATATAGCCGACCCTTGGCCTCGTCAATCAAGAAAATACACGGCGTATCAACTCCAGACTTGCGACACTTGAAATTGCATCGAGCTTCCTGGACGAGACGTCGGTGACTGAGCTTCTTGTCGAGTTGGCGTAGGCGGTACGTCTTGATGACACGTTCCTTGATCACGCATGGTCGGCCAACAAAGTCCGTAGCGTACACAATCTATAGATGGACAAGCATGAGAAGCATGACTTCAGAAACGAGCGGGCGCACCGCTTCCGCGCCTTGGCTGAGCACCTCCCACGAACTGTTTGCCGCCGTGTCCGACATCGTGTTCCCTCCAGAGGTTGTCGCGAACAACTTTGGATTGGCTGACAATTTTGCGCTGCGTCTTGATTGGCTCGAATATGTCTATAATTGAGCGAATTTTCACTAAAAAAGCCGAGAAAAAGATTCATACTACTCTGTTCCAGGAAAAGAGGTCGGTTTGTTTATCTTGATTAAAGTATAGTTGACGGCTAGAAAATATCTTAAAGTTTGTATTGACCTTTGAGATTATATATTGCGCCACAAAAATATAATGACATTTTATTACATTCAAATGAGTACTCCTACTTGGGAATTCAAGCGTCGTTGAGGAATGCAAGTGCGTTCTCGTGCACGGTTGCATCGCATTTGACGTCGTCTTGGGCACACCCGATTGCGCCGCCAGGGACCGCAAGGTCTGCCGTCCGTGCAGAGGGACAGCCTTCACGG
>NW_008580178.1:445409-470683 GCF_000520115.1 Aphanomyces invadans | reverse complement strand
CTCTTTCGTGAGCCAATTAGTTTCAAAAGATATGCAATATTACAAAAATCCCGCCAATCGAAAGTCAAACCGACCTCTTTTCCTGGACCAGAGTGGTATGAATTACGTTGACAGAATGCAAAATTCTGTTAATTGAGGGCGTTAGCGTCATCTTCAGCCACGACGTCGTCGATGGGCTTGTAGCTGATATACGACATGTAGGCATTCCAAAAGAGGCCGACGACGTTCGAGAACAGCACTAAGCATTCGCAGAGTAAGATGCACAAGGCCAGGTAGTACTATGAATACCTTGCAGCGCGGGAGGAACGAGGCCAAAGTTGAGCAATTGGGCAGGGATCCACACGACCCAGTTCGTTTGCACGGCGGACCACCAGTCGCGGTTCAACTTGTCTTGGAAACGCACAGACAGCGAAGGCCCAGAGGTCGCGTCGTCTAAAGGGGAGGTAACCATAGCATCGTACCGATCACTTTACCGGAGTTTGGAGAAACAACAAGCAGCACCCCAAAGAATGACGCAAGAAATGTCGGCGCAAACACAAACTGATCCAGGGCCAGACGAGTAGCGACAGCTGTGGCGGCCGTGCCAGACACGACGCGGTTGAGGAACCCGTACCATACATGCAGCGTGGGGGCAATGAAGACTCCCCCGAGCGCTGTAAACGTTGCGAATCGCTGAACATTAAACGGCTTCGATTCAAACGCCGCCTGACACAATACATCTCCCGTGCCTGCAATTCCGGCTGAAGTCAAGCATTTCGTCGTCAACGGGTAGGTTTCCAAGTAGTGCTTGTACTTCTGCCACAACGTCGAGCGAGAGGACGGCGGTGCTACTCCAATCGGGGAGTGAACGTTCGCCTTGGTGGAGCTGAGGCGAAGCGTCAAAGATGTCCTTCGCAACACCGCCGTCGACCTGAGGGCGAACATCGCTCTGCGCGATGGTCCAAAGGCAGGTGCCAATCCTTGGACTACTACAATTGTTTAGTAATACTAGACATGGCGATTTGTAAATT
Organism: Aphanomyces invadans; assembly: GCF_000520115.1. NCBI lineage: Eukaryota > Oomycota > Saprolegniomycetes > Saprolegniales > Verrucalvaceae > Aphanomyces > Aphanomyces invadans. The sequence goes on along the minus strand of NW_008580178.1, from coordinate 469,673 downwards.
ACATGACCCATCAATTCACAGTATTTTTTAAAGTAATTTCGAAATACTGATGCATTATTACTGTTTGTTGAGCAAAATATATAGTACTTGGATATGTTTATCCGGATAATCGAGTACTTCATCGCTTCCCACCTGTCGAGTGTTTCCGACTTCCATCATGAACCATGCCATGATGGGCCGTCAGCACGCGATGGACACGGAAGATGCGGCAGAGCTGAACTTGGGTGAAGACTTCCAGCAAGAAACGTGCTTGTCGAATGCAGAAGTGGCGGTGATTCTCGAAAAGCAAAAGTCGGACTACGAGAGTTCCGAGAAGCCACTCACGTCGGTGTTCCAGAAGACATATTCATACGTGCAGAGGTTCTCGGGGACGAAGGACCCGGTTGCCAACCAGGCAAGTGTCACGGAGCTTCGTGAGGCTCTGATTACGTATGAGTTCACGCGCGAGAGTCCGGACGACCCGTCGCAAGCGATCGAAGTGCGGTTGGAAGAGTTTGAGATCGCGTGTCTCTCGAACTTGAATCCTGAAGAGCCCGAAGAAGCGATGGCGCTTATCCCGAGCTTGAACAAGAAGTTTACCGAGGAAGACATTGACGAAATTCTCCAAATTATTGCGCGCACGACGGCGCGCATGTACGCCTAATACGACCGCGAACATCCTCCAACACGACACTGGATGTAGATGCTGTCCTCGCGTGGCTCTCTTCCAGGTCCTTAAGTTGATCAAGGTCATCGCTGTCTGCGCGCTCCATGACGATAAATAGTCGCACCCATTTCCGCGTCATTTCTTGGACACATACGTGCAGCAGACGGAGGAGGGGATTCGTTGGGACATGGTCTGCATAGTCGTGTTCTTCGCGCTTCTGACACGCCATGACATAAACCAATCGGCCTCGCGGGAAAAGATGAGTCGCTGCGAACGAAAGAAGCGGTGGAATAACCGCATGGGGCGGCAAAGCCGTCACTTTGCCTTGGTCGATGGATGTGGATTGGGCGCTTTCTCGCATGCCGTAGGGGGGGTCGCACACGATCGCGTCAAACTGCAACGTGGGATTGCGAAGGCGGCAATTCAGTGGTGGGTGTGCCACGTCCCACCGAAGCAGGTCTGGAACAGGAAGGCCATACTGCGCAAAGTTGGCGGCGATGTTCAGTCCAGGACGAGTCCCGTGAAGCGGTTGAGGATCAATGTCTAAGGCGAAATGTCAACCACGGTCCGGATAATGGAATCCGGATAACGACATACCGCCTCCGATGCACATGGCGCCAAATTGGGCGCACGCGACAAGGACGCTGGCGGTTCCGACGAATGGATCGCACACAAAGGTCGAAGGAACGACGAGGGCCAGGTTCGCCATGAGGAGACTCAGTTCATGATCCATGGACGTGGGTCCGATGAATTTGCGCTTCTTCAGTCGGTGTTTGTCGATCCAGTGCCGCGTCGTGACATGGCTATCTACCGGCGTGATTTCCCGTGCGAAAATGACTTGCTTCACGGCGATTTCCGTCGGAAGGACACCCTTGTCCTCGAACAGCCAGTATATGAACTGCGCGTTCTTGAGCTGCACGTTCCCTGGAAAGTCCAGAACGGACGTGATTCGATGTCGTCGTTGGTCTTGCCCTTGCAACGACAGACGCAGTCCAAAGCAATCCACCCATAAGCTCCAGGTACCGTCGACCGGATGAAGTGGGGTTTCTGTCATCGCGTGCTGCAATAACTCGTCATAGGTTGATCCACTCGCGATGTACCTATAGATTCCCTTCACCAAGACGCATCGTGCCGCCACGGCGGCGGCAACCTCGTTCGACGGTAATGTAAGTTGCAGGAACGGGGACTGCGTCGTCGCTTCATCGTGCGCTTCCGAAGGACGGACATAGACAGAGGATGGATCGTGTATGCCTTGTATCTTGAGCACTGCGTCGAATTCGGCGAAGCGGAACGCCAGGTATCGGTGGTAGAAGTAGACGACGTAGCGCGGCATGATTGTGTCGGCACCAGTTTGAATGGCACGGCGCCAAGTGACTCGATAAAGTGCGGTCTTTTAGGTGAGAGTGACACTTTTATTAAATCGTGGCAAGTCATGAGGATTGAGTATGGAAAGTGTCCGGTTATGATTAAATTGACCATCCACGCAAGCACCATCGCGAGAAAGGTGCCGGCATCGCGATGGACGGACCGAAGTACCCGCCGTTGACGGACGACATGACGGTATTCATCCCAAAGAGTGAGCTGCGGCATCGAACCCTGCTTCCGTCAGTGTTCGATGCCCAGTTGATAATGGAAGGCCCCATGATTCCTTTCATCTACGAGCGCAACTTCCTCGTCATGACGAATGATGGCCTGCGGCACAAACGTTTGGAGGGCATGTGCAAGGAACCACGGGTCACGACGCGCCCGAAAGACAAGCACCCCATGCTCAAGATCGTCGACATGATCTCGTGCACGTCGATTCACGACCGCAATGAGACATGCACCCTTGTGCGAGTACGATGGCAAAACCTCGACTGGACAAACGACACATGGGTCCTCACGAACCAAGTCGAGAACACGGCGCTGCTGCAGCAATTCTACGTCGGAGCGTCTTCATCGTGGCAAACGAGTCAGTTTATCTCCAAAATGGCGAGGTATAGGTATCCTTCCGAGGAGCAGCTCTGGGACGACGAGCCAGGCATCGCCGACTGGAAGCGGGAGCACAGAATTACCGGGCTCACGAAGCCATCGGAAAATTCGGCGTCTTTCTCCAGCGCTACACATCCACACCTACGAGCACTTCCTCCTTCAAGTGGTTCCTCCCGGCCAGTGGACCACCATCCTCTCAACGACTCGCACCCTTCCAGTCGACGTCCCAACGCCCCGTCGGAGCAGTATTCGTTTCATTACGCCCGGTTTGGAACTTCCAAGAAGCACTCCCCCACCGCTACAGAAATCGCCACCGATGCGGCGAAGCTCTCATCGGCCGCTGCTCAAGCGGCAAAGCAGGCATTTGCCCAAGACAGCCTGGCAACAAGCCAACCCGCTAGACGTATTAGTACACCCAGGACGCCTCAACCGACTCAGCCGCCCTCACTGATGCCACGTCGGCACTCGGACACTGCTTCCACGCCACCTTCCTCTGCGCAAAGCTCGAATCACCAGTCGCAGAGCACCCATCACCGCCGCGTTGTGTCCCACTCGTCTCCAAGGCGCTCCCCCGATCGGCAGCTTCCGTTGGATCAGCCGAGGGTGGTAGACGACGACGTTCGAAAGAAGTCGACTGCGTGGGTTCCGTCCAGGCCATCCAACAACGAGCTCCAGAGATCTTCGGCGAGAGCAGTGGTCGAGGTGTCGGAGGCAAGGCACCAGAACGGGGATGGCAGGCGAGGGAACGACTCGACCAACCTCAGAGACGATGCACCGTGGGAGGTCAAGGAGCCACGATCGAAGCGCATTCGAGCAGCGTCTCCGCTATCGTCGGAAGCTGCTTCCACGGAAAAGGCTGAAGCAGCGCATGCCCCCCCTCGCCACTTTGTCCACGACCGACTTGCAGTGCTCGCGGACCGCAGACTCAAGCGACAGAAAGCTAGTCAACCGACAGCAACGACTACAAACTCTTCGAACGCACCTGAATCCCCATGGCAGATCCCTAAACGACAGCCCCCGACGTCAACCGCTGCAGCCCTCCCGTCCAAGTACTGCCCAAGCAAATTGTCCTTACCAGGTAGCCCCACCACAAGCGACAACGCATCTGGTCAGGACCATGGCATGTCGCCACCGCGCAAGTCGTCCCCAGCGCGGCAAACATCACTTGCAAAGAGCCATGCCGCCCCCGCCAAGGATGGCCTCAGTCCAGTCAGCAAGCAAGGCGCCAGCGACCAGGCTCCAACAGCTCCCACGGCTGCAACAACTCTGGCAAGTCGTTCTGACAATCAAACGAACGCGACTGCATCCGTGGAATCATCGAAGCCAAACGGTGACGGCCAAGGTTCGTCGAGTGTGTCGAATGGTGGATGGGGAATGGAGACGTCTGTACCTCTAAAGAAAGGCACGGGATGGGGAGACCTCCCACCGACCAGACCGTCAAGGGGATGGGGCGATTTGCCGTCGACAAAGCCATCGGGTAGTTGGGGCAGTCCTCGCCACGCATCGTCTCCTCTTCGAGCCATCACCACGTCCGCTAGAGGCGGTGATCGGCCTCGTCCGAGGTCACCGTCAAAGGACGCGGGGGTGCGGTCGACGCCAAATCCAGAGACTGGCACCTCTGACCAGTCGCCCCGCGGGTCGTCGAGTGGCTGGGGACATCTGCTTCGCCCTGTGGACTCTCTAATCGACGTCACGCCAGACGCCGCGCTTGAACGACGGCGCGCTGATAAGTCGTCGTCGCCTCCATTCGCTTCAAATCAACTATTCGCGACTGAATCGTCGGAAAATACAACGCGAAAGGATGATCTGTCCGACGAGCTCTCGAACCACGACAACGATGGCTCGCCAAAAGTCACAGCGCAAGCCACGCAAAACGCTGACCCTGTTCATCCACGTGCTCGCCACGACGTAGTGACTGTACCTGGCAACGCGGAGGGGACTGCTGCTGCGCAAGAACCCCCTCGACGTGACGCGACTCTAGCGACTTCAGCAACATCGACGGCTGACGATGGCCCGACCACTGAACCAAGTCCATCGAATGCATCGCCTTGTCCTGCTCCGGTCGTCATGGCTGCGAATGCAGCGATCCCACTAGAGGAACCAAGATCCGACGTAGGTCAGCATCCTGTGGAGTCCCAGCCAGAGTCAAAGCACCACGACTCGATCGAGCCAGAATCGCCAAACGTCGACGCCGCCCCACGCGTGCCTGGCGCATCCCATACACAAGTCGAGCCAACGCCAGCACCCGCTGCTGCGACCCCCGCCGTCAAGATGCATGCAGAGCCTATGCATCCCTTGTGGCGACCACCAACTCTGCCTCGATCCGTCATTCGATGTTTGTGTGGGGCTACCTCGGTCGAAGACTACATTGGCGAGTGGGTGCAGTGCTGGACCGAGTCATGCGGGTCATGGTTCCACGTGACGTGCGTCCCGACGCCGTTGACCACTCCATACCGGTGTGCATCGTGCTGCGGTGTGTCCCGCCCATCGTTTCCGCCCGTCCCGACGCCTCACCTCTTGTACCTGTGCTGCAAGGCCAACTCGCGTCGAGCATTTCGCGCTGCGATCGACAACTTTCCATCCAAACCTTCCTTTCTCCGGTACAAATGCCTCGCGGACGACAACTCGAACGGTGTTGTGGTGGCCGCCAAGGTCGGTGCCAAAGCGATTCTCGAAGAATTCGTGGCGCTGTTCACCCCGTCTCAAGTCACGAGCAGCGTCAACATTCTCAATCAAACCCCTCTACACGTCGCGATCCTCCACGGCCATTTCCACTGCCTTCCTGTGCTCACTCGCCTCCAGCCGTTGTGGTTTCAGGTCCCCGATGCTTACAGCTCCCTCCCGATCGACTACGTCCTGCAAGTTCAACCGGCGCAGGTCATCCCGCTCCTCCAAGACCAGCCCGAGCTCGTGGATGTCGTCAACTCGGCTACGGGAAACTCAATTGCACACGCCTTGTGTGCATCCGCGCCCCCCAACTTTGCATCCATCTTGGCGCTGCTGCCTCCTTCGCTGCTGGCTTCTGTCAACCATCACGGCCAAACACCAGCGATGCTGCTCCTGCGGGCTCCGAACGTGACAAGGAGCCATTTTCAAGCGCTCGTCCAATTCTCGACGAACGCTTCGACTTCCAACTCGTGGTGGACCCACGTCGACGACCAAGGCCGCACTGTGGTGCATTTTGCTCTGACTTACAAGCACGCGTGGGCGTTGGAACTGGTCGACTTGGCTGCGTTTCGAGAGTTCAAGCTGCTGCACATGGCCGCCGAGCTCGGGTTGGCGCAGGCAGTCGCGCTGCTTGTGTCCGCGCAGTTCTCTCTACGAACGCAGCACGGCGGGGACACCGAGCCATCGCTGACGTCGACGGGGTGGTGGCCCATCTTGCATGCGTCGACACCGACCTGCGTGCTCGAACTACTCCGGACCGACACGATTGCCCAGCTCGAGTACTTGTACCAGCACAGCCAGACGCACAGCTCCAAGGTATATCAGATCCTCAACTCGATCGCATCGCATTTGCCGCTCTACGACTTTGTCCAAACGATTGCGCTGGCTAGTCCCGATCAGTACCTCACCGGACGGTGTCAGTTCCTTCAGCGCTTCCGCAAGTGCCTCCGCCTAGACGTGAAGCTCCTCCAGCTGCAGCTTCACGTGGCATCGATCCCTGCTGTCCAGAAGTCCGCGGTGTCGGTGTACGCTCCGTCAGAAGACGAGTTGTGGACATGCATCCAGGCCCAGTGCCCGACCACGATGAACTGGCGCCGCCCGTTCGAGTTGACGATTCAAACGACGGTTTGGCCGTCAAGACATCCGCACGTGTGGGACCTCTTGGCGTCGCAACTCCGAAGGCTCGGGTCGCACTTGTTTGACGCGCCGTCGTCTGTGTTTGGTCTTTTGGGACGGCTTCTTGCGCACATGGTCGTCGTGGGGCAAAAGCTGTCGTCGGCGGTCCTCCCGCCACCGTTTTTGAGCACTCCCGCCGAATTCAAGCCCGACTTGGCGACCGCATTCAAGGCCGGATTCGATTCGGTGCTGCCGGGCGTTGTAGACAATTGGAATGGATACGAACGGTTCATCCTGCTGCACAAGGTCGAGTTTCCCCAGACATTGCAACAGTGGAAGAACGGCCTCGTGACGTACGACGCCCCATTCCACCCGCGCCACCCATCGATTGTGTCGTTCTGGAACGTCATCGAGTCGGGCTTGGTGCCGCAGGAACAGGTAGTGTGCCGCTTGCGCTGCGGCCAGCCCCTGCGCATCACGCCTGCTCCGACGGTCGGCATCGTCGAGAAGACAGTTTTCGGCGTACCAGAGACCATTTCGTTCGAGAAGCTGCATGTCGACCTTGTGTTGTACATCCGAGGCTTTCGAAAGCAAGTCAGGAAAAGGTGAAAGTTGCCATCGTGAAATGGGACGGCTGCCCAAGCCCCTGCGCCACACGCTCCACAACCACTCATTTCGTGCGAGTAGGAGTGCGCTGAGCTCTCGAGTGACTCGCAGGGCAAACGTGTGGTGGTAGTTGCTTCAATCAGATATTTATTCTTGTACTTATCCAGCACACGGATGGACGTCGCCAATCCATCTCATCGCTGGAGAGAGATCCTTCTCCGTCGTTCGAGTTCGGGGTGCATTAATGCGCCGCCACCATGTCCACGGGAGGCGGCATGAATGCAATGAGGTCTTCGCTCGGTTGTTTGATGGACTGCTGGGTTTGGAACGCTTCGTGCAGACGACCATGAAGTTGGCGCAACCAGGCCGACGTGGCTGCATGCGGGCCAGGGGCAGTCGATCCGTCCCAAAAGGTCGGGACCGTCTTCAATGGGCGGCTTCGAACCGTGGCAGATCTCGTGGCTGTGTACGCTGCGAGTACTTCGGCTCGCTTTTGTCGCGCTTGATCGACCTATTGTCCAAGAGTGACGACATCCCTTTCGACAAGGTACTAAAGACGAGCACCTCGAGGGGCTCTGGGACTTCCGAGATATCAATCAACTCGTGTTCCGCCTTCTCCACGATGAGCTGCCACCGATCCGTTTCGGACATGAGCTTGACATGCCCGTTCGACCCAACCGACTGCGTCGATTGTCGAATGTGGTCCGTGTGAAGCTCCACGTTCTTCTCGATCTAATACCATGATGACGCAAGGAGCACCCATGGCCGCAAGTACCTCGAAGAAATGTTGCAGAGATCGGTCCTCCAAGATGCCGTACACCTGGAGCAATGCGTCCAAGTACGCCTGGAGGCCAGCTTGACGCTTTGCAATGAAGTTGGGATCGAAGCTACAAGATGGGCACACAGTGGAGGCTCGAATGAAGCACGAATGACGAGTATCATGGAAAGAAATTCTCTGATGGAATCGCGTTTGCCGCGAAGCTGTCGACGGCGCGTGTTGAGGGACGGAGGGCAGCCGTGCCTTGCCAGCCTCAGATAAGATCAAGTGATTTGACATTCATCCGGCGCGATCCGCCACAGACATGTCTGCGTGGAAGACGTCGTCCTCGTCCTTCGTATCCGCATTGCACAAGGCACAGCCATCCCCAGTCCAGACACGTCGTCGTCGCCATTGCTTGCAGGACCCCTCCCCCCCCATGAACACACACAGATGGAGGTCGTGTTCGGCTTTGCGCTCCAGGGTTTCATCCTTGAATTTCTCGTCCACTTGCATAGCTTACCGCCCAAACCATTGCTTCTCTGGGAGCCGCGCTGTCAAGGCTGCGTGGAACACGCTCTCGAGTTTGCAATGCAGTTGATCAAAGTCGCTAAATCGCCGGGAGATGAGCCACACGACCCCGCTGCAGCTGATCTACGCATGGTCACGGCTGCAACCTTTAAGATGCCACCGCTTGTACGCGTACCTGCACAACGAATTCGGTATGGTCGCCGACAGTCTCATGGCCTGTGATGAGGGCGCTCACGTTCATCTCGTTCGGCTTCTGGCAGTCGACAGGGAATTCCTCGTCACCTTGCAAAATGTCTGGATAAATGCATCATATCCGGATTACAAGGATATTTCCGAATTCGTTGAAATGCAACGATATCCATGCAACCAAACACCAGTTCTACTTCTTGGCAAAAATTTCCGCAATTTTCGTAAAAAACGCATAAGAAATACAATAGATACTATCCTGAATCGAAATATTTCGAAGTATCATAATTTTGACACTTCACATTATACTAACGCATTCGACTGTCGTGCTTCAACTTCTGACATTGCTCGTAGATCTCCTGGACAATCTAGCCCAATTCTCGTTTCGACATCGCGCTATCTTTGGAGCAGCACCGTGGTGTTCGCAATGTAAGCAAACGTGGCAGCATGGACAAGAAGCAAACAGTAGTGGCCAGTTTTCGTCACGTTGTGGGGGGGGCGTTGCGCAGCCATGTCGAACCCACCACGATTCGGAACACATTTTGGACGCGTACTTAACATAAAATGGGAAAATTCGTGAAAGTGCGATTCTTTGTCAATTCACGTCTTCAGTGACACGCACGATATAGGCTCACTCTTCGCCAAGGCACTGCCTGCAAAATAGGAGACACATCACCTCCGCATCTCACCGGTTTGCGCCATTTCATGGGCGGATGCTCTGTCGTCGTTCGCTGAGGTCAGGCGAATCGTTCTTACAAGGGATCCATCAAAACTACCATAGGTTCGAACTCCTGTGGGCAAAACTGGGAAGAACGTTATCCTTCAATGCAAAAATATCTCGAGGACGGGTTGAAAGCTGCGAAAGCGTGGCTCTATTGATCTATGTCGGCCGCCTCCGTGGTGACTCCATCGAGAGGGATCTAATGATGAATCACTGGGTTACTTGCCAAACATCAACTTGGCATTCCCCCGCCCTATCAGGTATGCCGCATCAATCTGGCTGGCCCTCAGTCAACATGCAACCGTTTCTCGCGCTCTCCTTCGGTATCTTCTTTCCTGCCCTTCAGCGCACATAGAGGTGTGCACGGCTCGCACCGTGACGTTGTCGTACCGTACGACGAGTAATGGGGCGAGCGGCGGCGCGCGCGGCGGTGCGCCTTGTGAAGCGTGCTCCGATTTTGCTGCCAAAGCCACCAGTGCAAAAATGACACCCCCTGCGTCACCCCGACATTAACCTAGAATAGCCAATCATTTAGCGATATCTGATTGATCTGACCTCGGATTGGCCCAAACTCGATCTTGGGTCATACCCGCACCATTACGCCCGATAAAGGCACAGTGAGTGCTTCTGCCGCCACCAGTCCGGCTGGTACGTCTCGATCTCCGCCACCGCCACGAGGGGGTCCTGTGTCTCAAATAAGACACCTGCTCTATTCCTCTAAGCATCGCTGCGTCTTGCTCTCGGAGCTCGGATTTGGATGCTTTCACGACTCTGTTCGGAAGACGAATTCCACGGGTGAGTGTGGACATAGCCATGTTGAAGAGCTGAAAAGCAAGTGTGTTACGTGGCTTCCAAAGGCTTGCGCTTTGTCGATTCGAGGTCCATTGGCGTCTGCGACACCACCGGACCCATACAACAAGCAAGTGTATTTCTCTCGGCCCTCTGTGAGCTTCGATTGAGAGCTCCAAGTCTCCATGTGGCATGCCACTCTCTGCGAGTGGCCTCGACATGGAATACATTTTCTGAATGAGAGTATTCTTCCTGAGAGTGCAAGATCATCGACGACAGGAATCGTTATCATGATCATTCCCGAGTCGAGCTCCACTTCCACCTGGCTACACTTCTCACTGCTTCGACCACATGCTGCAGCCTCATTTTCAATTTGCGACCGGCCCCGCTCTTCGGTGCATGCCCGAACGCTTAGGCTGCTGCCATGGTCACTTCAGTCGTCTCGTTCATGTCCGTCGAAAGCACCCTCCATCCTACCAAACAACTCGACGGCTCCAACTCGTCGATTGCGACGGCGTCGACGGCCTCCAGTGAATCGGCGGCGCCCACGTCGTTGCACGACGCATTTCACCGCAGCATCTCAGCGCCGACCGAGCGTCTACCAGCCCCCGATCGCCGCTTCCAACGCAACGTCCTCCACCTCCGTGGCTCGTTGGACGAGTCGACAACCAACCTACACGCCACTTGCTTTGACACTAGCAACGAAGACGACGAGTGGGGCTGGTTCGAAGATATCGACGATGTCCACGTCATTCCTCCTCCGACGACCAAGTCCAATGCGACGGAACCTTCGCGTCCTACGCAGTCGGTCCCGACCAGTCCGGACATTCAAGCGCTGTACACGTCCGACATTGTTCCTCAGCGCCATGTCATGAAGTCATTTCCTCCGCTTGTGGACCTTTACTTTGAGCCTCCATTTGCTTCCAGTGGCTTTTCGTGGCTTGCCCATCTCAGCCCCCGACGACCCCAAGCCGCCCGCCTCGAAATCCGAAGCTTTCGTATCGTCGAAGATGCCAACGGATACGATCGCCACGCCGAGTACTGCATCCAATGCTGGATTGGCGAGGCCTACCACAGCGTGTGGAAGCGGTTTGCTGCATTCAAGCGGTTTGCGTACACGCTGAAAATGAACGGATCCCGGCGCACTCTCCGCGCTTGGAGCGACGTGCTTGACCGGTCGTCGTGGTTCCGGTCGCTGGACGTGACGTATCTGCACCAAATGTGCTGCCACTTGGAGACTTTTGCGCAAGTGTTGCTGCTCGAGGCGCACACCCCGTACGACTTGGCTCGGTTCCTCGACGCGGCATGACCACCGTCCGATGTAATTTAATTCCAATATTTATACATATTGCCCAATCTGTCCATAGTATTCCGTGTATTTTTTTTTTCGACCCAGTTCTGGTGGGAATTCGTTGAAGTTGAAGTTGCACTTGTATTCTGGTCGAAACGGCAAGGAGGACCAACGGCTCGGACCTTCGGCGCGCCACCCGGTGCTGCCGCACGGACTGCATGGCATGGACGTGTAGCCGTCGGTCCGCTCCAGCGGCTTGGTTGCAATGGCGAGGGTGTGTTCTTGGTGAAGCACGGCGCCCACGTGGGTGCTGGCCCCCCTCGGTCGCCTTCCCATCCCTCTCACTACCCAAAGATCGCGGCTCGGGTCGTGGGACTGCGGCACCTCGCCGCCGATTCTCGACACCCATTCCAGCCCACCGCAGCATACTCGATATTGCGTTGGATGCAGATTTCCTGGACGTGATCATGCTGGTCGATACATTGCTTTGTACCCAAAACACGAAGACCGGTGTCAAAGCCCCGGACCTGATCGAATCAGCAGATGTATTCCAGCTGGAAGCGTCGAGCTGCGTCTGACTCTAGAGGGTGGCAAAGTACTCTGGTGAGCATACAGTCTGGTGCCGAAGCCGAACATGGCGTCCCCCAAGCGCTGGGATGGCCTCGACGTCACAGAGACGACTGCGCTGCTGTTTAGAGCGCATTGTGTGTACCTGTTGAAGCTAAAGCTGACGTTCTAGTTACCCAAACCCACTCCTTCCCGCGCGCGCGGTAGTCATGCCGGTATCGGATGGCCTCGTCGCGAAGCGAGATCTTCTTCGGATCTCGTGGTGGTCATAGCCAAGCTTGGCCATGCGCGCTATGCGCTTGGATGTCCACGAGCTGAACTTCGCAGCCCGACAATCCGCTACAATCGATATCATCTCGTCCTCTACCTTTTGAGCGTGTGCGCGGCTCTCAGCGACGCGGGGGTCGAGTCCAACGATTACTGCGCCACACGCTGTAGGTCCTTTCGCATGATATCGAGGGGCAGCTGAACATGAAGTCGTTCACGCCGCCGCCGACACTGGATCGAACTTGTGCAGGTAAATGCAGGGAAGAGTGCATGGGGCGTTGCCAACCTTCTTGACGGGGCACACGCTGCCCCAAGTGAGTGATCGTCTTCCCACGGCTCCATCCTCGCGATGATGTGCAGCCACACAGCGGTTGGTCGGGTGACGCTCCAACCACACGCGTACACGACACGGCATTCTGTCATCACAACTCCAGGTAGCGCTTGTAAAGCATGGGGGGGTGCACGTGGGATTCCCGTCCAAGTCGGCAGTGCCCCGTCGCCTCGGCACGGCTACATGAGCAAGTGCCAACCCCATCCCCCCCCCGCAGACCTCGCGCTCACCAACGTCCACTCGTTGAAACGATCGTTCGCTTCCACTCGTGTCCACGTAATGAGCAAGCTCCCTCGCCCCCACCTCATTCGATCGACGAGTCTTTCCTTTCTCTGGAGTTGAGACATGCTTTGGACGGGGCGACTCGGTTTGATCCTTTGCGCTGGATATCCCTCCCCCCTTCTGCATCGCGGATGGTGTGGCTATATGTGGCTTGGATATGTGGCATCTTTGCTAGTATGCCCTGCGCTGTGTCGTCTCGAAATCCCGCAGCACTGTCTTCACCTCGTGCTACACTTGGATCCATCCTCTCCGTTTGTCCAGGTGAATATGAACGAGGACCATGCAACAATGTCGTCGTCGGTGGAGATGTGAAGCGTCAACTCGAAGTGGACGGGGTTCATGCGAATCCCGTAAACAGAAGCCCAGTCCTCCAATTCTTGTCGAGGTCCGTCATGAGCCCCTACTAGCCATGTGCGTAGTGGTGCTGTCCGGTGCTGGCCCCTTCAGCGAACGGAAAGGCGTGGGCCGAGATCGTCGGCCTCGACACACTCCCTAGCGAACCAACCACCCTGCACTGGAGCGCACAAACGCCAAGGCAAGAGGAAGACGCGCCAGTTCTCCTTGGTCAGTTTTGGCGTCCAGAGCTTCATGGGCAGCTCACCATGCAACGAGCGCACTTGCACGTCAAAGCCGCCTTCAGACAAGCTCACGCTGTACCCACGTCAAACTCGAGCGCCATGTCCATTACCGTCGAAAGTGCCACTCCAACGGCGTCGAGGCTGGCGAGACAGACACCAGCAATTGCGACGTTGCAAATTCATTCGGGGTTGTTCGGACGGACGACGACACCAGACTGCCGTGCCAGCGCTGTGAGATCGGCGGTGTGCACTTCAAAGGCAGCAGCGCTGGGGAGGGAAAGAGAAGGAGGCGGGGCAATTCAATGGCTAGTGTGATGGTTGTGTCACACGCCCAGCAACAGAGCCTTCAATGCGTCAAAGAATGCTTTGATGCGTGATATTCATAGGGGGGCACGAACTCCCTCCCGTTGTATTGCCGACTGACTGCGCGGAGAGTTGCAATGGGCTAACGTAGCCGACAAGGCTTGCGCAACCCCGGCGTGGGGGTCCGGGGGACGATGCAGCATCTGGTGAAAGTCGCGAAGGGGCGTGGATGGTTCGTTGATCGTGGCAGAGAGCTGGTCTCGAACTTGCTCGAGTTGGCTTTGGGGCCCCAGCACCATCGCTGGGTCGTAGCTACATCGATTCTGTGACTTCTTCAGTACTCTGACGAAAGCGACGAGTACTTTTGCCAGGACGCGGCGAGCAGCGCTTCAAGTTCGAGGAGTTGGGCCGTCTCGTCAGCAAGCAATGGCGAAGGAGATGCACCGGGGGGAAATCCCACCTCTGGCGGGGACGGAGAGTGCGGGGTCGGCGCGGGGGACGGAAGGTGGTGCACCAGCTGCGACATTGCCGTGATGAGCTCTTGGACGGTGGTCGAAACTCGTACGAGCTCGATTTCGGCGCTGCCGACCCTCCTATCATCCTTTGCTTCAAACGTTGGCTCGATTGGAGTTGCGTACTGCTCCAAAGCGATCGCGTTGGCTTGTTTCGCCTGCATTTGCTCCAATTCGATCTGGATATCGCTACCGCCACACAAAACTCACGCGTTGCAAGGGGACAACAACCTCTGCACTCACGAAACAAAGCCATGAAGAATTTCGGTCAGTTGGTGCACTTTTTCGTCCACGACGGCCTGCACGGTTCGATCGGTCGTTCGTCCAAATGAGAGCGAGTTTTTGGTACCACATTCTACCACGGCCATCGTCATAATGAACGGCTAGGAAGAGCCGACGACGTACCTCCGAGTCGCGTGAGGGCCTAGCGCCTTCCCTTGTGGTGGCAACCTAGCTCACGCTTGAGATTTCGAACGTTGGTGGCGCCGCAGCGTACCGCGAGTTGGGTTTCGAGGAGGTCGATTTTCTAGGATTCCAAGCGCGTTTCGGTTGACAAGGTGATGTGTGTGCCTGTCATACCTTGGCTAGGTCGTCGTTGGAGTGAACTGCCTTGTTCGCCTATGAAGCAGCTTCCATGGCACGAGTTGACCTTGACACGATGGAACCTGGAGGTCGCCATGGCCTGGTTCAGCACTCTGCCAAGTATTCACGACAATATTTAAACCTCGCGATCCCACCAAGAAGGATGGCTTACAGGTGCGACAGTGTCGGCGGTCTGTGCCTTGGTCTGTATCTTGAGGCCAGCCATGGCATGAGCGATCCGAACCGCGGGTGCACTTTCGTCGTGCTGTACCTGTGTCATGGTGTGGCGCAGCTTTGCATCGAGCTCGGCCACGGAAGTTTGGAGCGCGGCCAGGCTCGGTCCAGCAGCGTCGCTGCCTTTCTGTACAAAATACGCCAGTCGAGCCAAAGTGGCTTCGTGTTGGTGCAATTTCGTGCTCATTTGGTGCAACTGGGCTTTCGTTTCGGGCACCGTGTGCTGCTGCACGACGTTCACGGTCGCTTCGATTTGGTCCATCCGTGCATTCCACTTTTGAACCTCCCGCTCGAACGTCGACGTCTTGAGGCGCTTCTTCATCGCGTCCTTCCAATTGTCCTTGGATTGACTCAGCCATCCATGGATGGCTTCCATGTCGGCCTTTTTATCTATGATCGGGACAATCTAACGTGTTGTCAAGAAAGCAGTCGTTCTCCAAGTCCATGACATACCAAGCGGAGCTCCTCCTCAATATACTGCACACGACGCTCCGTGGCAAGACAGAGGTGTGCGTCCTGTGGTTCCGATGGTTTAGTTCATGGTGGAGGTCAGATCGACGACAGAACTCACCGAGGAGACGAGAACCCGTTCATCGAGCGCTTTGATCTGGTGTTGAAGGACTTCAACCGTTTTCGCCAGCGCGGCATCAGTACCCCCACCGTCTGGGGGGTGATGTTTCCTGAAAATCCACCCGTCCAGACCATGGCGAGTGGACATGATGCCCACCTCGCGTGAGCATTTGTGTCGATTTCATCGGCGCTCCAGTGCATTTGGATCGAGCGCTGGACAAACGACTTGTCAGGTTTCGCGTTCACATGCTGCTGTAGCTCCTATCCCATCGACGGAGTTCTCAACATGGAATGGCGTGGCACGTTTGTTGGCAAAACACACCTCGATACGCTGCTCCAGCTGACCAATTCGCCGCTCCTGGCGGTGCTTGCTCTCCAACAGCAGCTGAAACGTCCCTCGCAGCACACTCTATCAGTTCCTGTGGCCATGCATTCCATGGAGCGCTGGCTTACTTGGATGTTTTGCCAATCGCCACTGCCGTCTCTCAGATCGGCGAACTCGTCCATGACAACCCTCGCGACGTTTCGCCTGGCGGGGATGGGGATCTTTCCGGTTACCATATCCGGTCAGCAATGTAGAAGAACGTCGAAGTGGGGATGTGCCGCCGGAGACGGCATGGCCGAGCTCACGCGGAGGGGCTATGGTGTACATACCATGCGTGGGGGAGCTATTCATGTGCTTGCTCCGCGCCAACAGCCCACCACACACGAACGACAACCTACCTTCGCGACAAACAAATGCACGTGTCTCGGCACAGCGATCCACGACGCGGCGTGTGCAGCCCACACCCATATGTGGTGATGTCGCATCTGGCGATGTTGTCAACGAACAACATGGGGATGGAATTTGATACTAGGATTCACATACGGTGCGGCCGTCGATGGCGACTCACGGAGAAACGAGCTGCGGGAATGCGGGAGGTGGAGCCAATGTTGTCGGGGAGCATCCACCAGACGAGCGCGTGCATGGTCCGAGATCAGAACTCGATCGACAACAGTGAGCGACCGGAGTGGAGGAAAGTGGCTGCGCCACATGCTTGACGACAACACGGTTGCCGACGACGCAATTCCATATGGCCTCGACCTCACCATTGTCTTGACGTCCGTCCGCGCGACTGCTGCGGGGGCTGCCATGGGACGAAGGCATCGTGCGGTCCCTAGCTCGATATGGCTGCTGCAGGTCCCACCCAGGAGGAGGTTAGTCTGGCGGTGGTCGCGCTCACTCTCTCTCGACGATGGTGGCGCAGGAAAAACAGGTGGCCGTACCCTGGTGACTCTTTACAAACGACGCAAGATTTTCGGCCGACATGGAGCGCATGGTACGTAGCCGCTCCCGATGTTTGCAGCGAGCGCCTGCGGCAGCGCCAGGGCTGGAACACCACAAGCAAGGCCACCCCGCGTCGCTGGCGCAGAAGCGACCGCTGCCGCCGTCAACATGCCGTTCGGCAGACATCTGGCCCTATATCTATGGGCCCACTGTACATGTCCCACGTCTCGACGTACGCAGGAAGCATGTAACTTAGCAAGTTTCGGCAGTCAGTGGCGATGGCGGCGCGGTGCTTCTTTGCTGGTTGCGAGAACGGATGTGCCGACGGCTCGGTCAAGTGCGCGTTCCATCTTCACCGTCGGCTATGTGCCATTGAAGGTTGTCGCAGCCAAGTGTACGCGCGCGGGTTTTGTGTCAAGCACGGGGGCAAGCTCCAGTGCCAGTTCGAAGGCTGCGTGCTCAACTCGCGCATTGGGACGTTTTGTACCAAGCACGGGCCTCCAGAGCACATTCGCCACTGCTCGGAACCAGGCTGCACGAACCAAGCGCATCTCGGTGGTCGGTGCTTTCGCCATGGTGGTCGCCGGGTGTGCAGCGTCGACGGGTGCAAGACGCTCGCCAGGATGCGTGGTCTCTGCACGCGGCACATGACCAAAAAGGAAAAGATGGCGCAAGAATTCAAGTGCGACGGTCTCGATAGTCCACAAACACCTCGAGCCAAAAGTGCAGCGCCATCCACATCGGCCCTACGTTCGCATCCCGTAGCCCATACAGCTCCGCACCAGCCACCAAGAAATCCACCGCAGGTCAAGAACGAGCCACATTGTCCAGACCCCGTTTTCTTTGCCCACCGCCTCCATCCACAACCACCCCTTGCGTTCCCATCATGGCAAGCCCTTCGCAGTCCCCCCAAATTGACGCTTCCACCCATGCAGCTTCCTTCCCGCTTCGACGGATACCGCCATGCCCCGGCACTACCGCCTCTTCGCCAGCTGCCTGTGTATGCTGCGCTGCGTCGTCCTCGGGATGCGTACCGGCCACAAGTGATCCTCGATCACCGGCATTCCAAAAGCCAAGCTCTGGCAGAAGTGGCGACTTTACTTGCAGACTATTACCAATAGCTAGCCCGTGTCAAAAGCATTGAGCACTACACTACCATTGCCATGAACAAAGGGGACGAGAGAACGTTCGGGATCACTTTGAATAGAGTAAGCAGTCCAAGACAGTCGACATCTTCACGATCTTAAGTATGGATGGCTCTGAACGAGAGCTGAGAGATTCACGCCGCGGAAGACAGGAGGACCTTGGCGTACGTCTTACGCGCCACGTACGTTTGCTGCGACTGCTCCTGCGCCATCCAAACATTGTCGGTGCACGCGGCAGGTTTGTTGCTGCTACGGGGAAACATGCGTCGCACCAACTTGTCCAACGCGACTTCAAAAACACGAAGATAAAGCTGAATGTGGCTGTATGGGTCCAAATGCTTGAGTTGGGCCACGAGACACTCCACGGGAGACGGAACCGATGGTGATGAGCGCACTAGCAGCTGCGCCATGTCGTACGCAGTCAGTCCCATCGCGACACACTTCTTCAACAATAACGTGCCCACGTGCAGTGTTGCCAGCGCCTTTACAGGGGGGCGAATCGATTGCTTCATTGTCTTCTCCTGGGCGAACGAGTCCAATGATCCCACATACGCCTTCGTCTTGGTGTCGAACGGTACCTTCGCTTGAGGCCAGTGCATCCATGCAAACGTGGTTTCGTCCATGTACTCCAACTCGGGCAAGCAACAGCCGTGGTCAATGGGAATCAGGTTCCATGGATGTTGCAATGGCGACGTCTGGTTGCCTGAAGTATGCTGCACGAGGAGGTTTCCAGAGTGGCGATCTTGATTAAAGAGGCGAATGTCCAAACACGCAATCGCGTGCACTTGGTCGACAGAGAACGACGCTGGCCCCATGTCCTCTGCACTGCAATCGTGCGGACAGTACGCTTGAAACGACCCGAGCTTCTTTGCGCCCGAGTTGTACACCTCATGCTTACTAAATGCTAACGCCGTGGCAGGTACACGGGCAAACCCGTCGATATCCACGAGAAAGGCCATGCACTCGCGGACTGCCATTTGACCTAGCGGAACGCCTCGTCGGACTACGTTTCCATGTTCCTTGGGATTGAACGGAGCTCCAGGTTCTTCATCGCATGGTTTGAATATCCCGACAAATCGTTGATGCAGTGATCGACATGCATAAACTCCTCCAGTTCCATCATCGAGCAAGATCGGGCGGACTCCCCGCGCAAACGCCTGTTGGACGGATGATGCGGCTGGTTGTAGGGCTGCGCATGGGTACGCCAACGACATGCAGCTCATGGAACACGTTGATCTCAAGCAGCGGGTGC
This sequence comes from Aphanomyces invadans, assembly GCF_000520115.1. Taxonomy (NCBI): domain Eukaryota; phylum Oomycota; class Saprolegniomycetes; order Saprolegniales; family Verrucalvaceae; genus Aphanomyces; species Aphanomyces invadans. The sequence goes on along the minus strand of NW_008580178.1, from coordinate 450,502 downwards.
ACACTCAGACCGAGGAATGGGTTTCTTCTCTTCAGGATGGTAGCGGGCGGAAAGGGCGGCAGACGCGGCAACGGGCAGTAAATTGAAAAATGACTTGAAAACGGGGGAGTCGACGACGGTTTCAAGCCGTTTTCTCGGGCTGTGATTGGTTTGAGCATTAAAATCCACCCAATCAGAGCGCGCCATTGCAGCGACAACACATTCGCACGGAGGCGACCACGCCGACGGCGATGCCTCCGCCGAAGGTGGGCAGCGCATGTCTGTGGAGGCACATTCAGATGAAAAGTGACATCGTCAGCGTCTTTGCCGTGAATGCACATTCTGGCTGTGGTACTCTAAGGTGTTGTACGCGAAGAGGGTCACATGTGAAGCACGACACTTGGGCGAACAAACGCTCAAACAGTTGTCGGTCGTCTCGGCATCCGTCACATGCAGAATCCCATGCGGTTCAGCGCATGGTCACTACGAAAGACTTGTGAGAGGGCTTGTGTCAACCTACACTAGCACCGAGTGGCTATGCTGCGAAAGGAACTCCACTCGCACGTGCACGCGCGAGGTGTGTGGGGGGTGCATGAGTGACGGGCATACAACAGCACCCTTCTCGAATATTCCCTCGATTGGAGGACATACGAAATATCATATAACTTACAGTATACAAAACATGCATTTCTGCAGGTAGTTGTGCTTTTAGTAGTACTAAATACTATTTGTTAGTACAAGTTCAACAAGATGGTTTCGTTTTGGGGGGCTGCCGCAGGCAACGAGCGCACTGGGGACGCATCCATGTTCATCTAGTCGGCGGCATCTCCACGACGTCTCTACGATCCGCCTCGTGCAACGGCATGCAGGATGATGCACGAGATAGAAGGCATAAAACAATCAAAGTTGTGATGTGCTGCTGTCGACATCGCAAGGTGGCAACACCACCTCGAGCAGCCGCCCGACAACAGCGCTGGCCGTGGGTCGCGCTTTTGGGTTCGGGTGCAGGCAATACCTTGCGAGATGAAGCACTTGGTCTGGGCATGTGTCTTGGAACTCGGGGGTCATCGTTCCCTTGACAACTTGGGACAAAATGGCAACATTTGTCAGGTCGTTGCCAGATGCCGTGCGTGCATGGGCATACGGAATCTGGTGCGAATCGAGCTCCGACAAAACAATTCCAAACGCATACACGTCGGCGGCCTTTGTGAACCTTTCGCCAGAGAGAACTTCGGGGGCGATCCATCTCGACGTTCCTGCCACACGCATCATCAGCCACCATACCAACGCGAGCTCTGGCGGTACCAAAGCCTCCTTGCGTCGCTGGCTGCTGGTCGGGGCCGTCTCCGACCAACGTGTAAACGTGAACAGCGACGCCAAAATCGCACAGCTTTGCTCCGTGCTCAGCGTCCACCAGCACGTTCTTCGCCTTGATGTCGCGATGCACAATGTCCAGTGCATGCAGATATTCCATCGCGACGGCAATGTCAATGGCAATCTGCACTTTTCGCTGACTCCATGGACGGGACGGGTCGGCATCCAGCAGGACTCGCAAGTCGCCCCCAGCGACATATTCCGTCACGAGCATCAGGTCGCGCTTCGACTTTGGCCACGCAACGCCGAGGAACTGGAGGATGTGGCGATGGTTCAAGCTGTTTCAAACACACAGCACGCGGTGAGTGCGAGCACGTGCTACGACAGCAGCCGTCACAAAATCCACGAGGCATTTGACCAAGTGGCATGCGTTGCCCAGCGCCACCACCTCCGTCGTTCTCAAGCACATACCTCGCCAGCAGCACGATTTCTCGCATAAATGCTTCGATGTCGGCCGGTGCTCGCTTCTCTGGCAGCAACAGCTTGATGGCAACGAGGGAGTGGTGATAGTGGCCTCTCCACACTTCGCCGTACCCGCCTTGGGCCAGTCGAACATCTAGCGACAGGGCGTCGCAGTCGAGTCGTAGCGCTTCCGCTTCGAGCGCCTCGGACAGCGGCGTCTTGGACGTCCATGCCTCCATGCTGGCGTAGATAACGTGCTCCACCGACAAGAGGCGCTCTCGCTCGCCGCTGGACGCCGTCGTCGTGTAGCTGTGCTGCAGCGCTGCCCACTTATGGCTCTTTTGCTTACGATACGCCATAAACACTGCAACGCCGACGACTGCTTCGATGATGCCGCTGACCAGGAGAATCCACGAAAGCGTCGAGTAACTCCAGCTGGTGTCGTCACTGGGGGGTGATGCCGGCGCCGACTCGCCGGACGCATGTGCTGTGACGCAGATCTTGTTTCCTTTGAGCATGTGCAGCTGGCTCCCGTCGCCATTGCACACGATCGAGTCGAACGAGTCCATGTAAAAGTAGTCCAGCCCCGACAGAAACTCAAACTCGTACGGGGTGACATGCAGCGGCAACGGAATCGAGTTGTTGGCCAAGTAGAGCTCGAGAAGGTCGATCATGGTGTAGATGCATCGGGGGAGCTCCGTGAGCTGGTTGCCAGTCAGGTCTCTAGAAGAGCGCCGTGTTAGCGGACGCAGCGGAGATCGACGTGGTTACAGCTGCACAAGCGACGGAGCTGAGATGTCGAACGACCGCAGGGCGTTTTCCTGGACAGTTCTGGGACCATGGCATGAGATGATGCAAGGAATGGCGGGATGGAAAGCGTACAGGTGCAGCAGGTAGGGGTATGATGTCGACGTGACAAGTGCGGTCAGGTTGAGATCGGCAAGATTGTTGCGGCTGAGATCGCTACGCAACCATCCATAATTCGTTCAGCGTGGGGACATCCATGTAATTTTCGTACAGCTTTTCCAGGTGTGTCATGTAAAGCATATCGGTAGGAATCTCGGGCAAGGCGCAGTTGACAATGACTCTACGATATATGACGGCCTCGTGGGCTTCAGCGAGGGGAGCAGATCGTACACGTCCTTGAGTTGTGGTGGAAGGGTGTGTGATGGCAGTAGAGTTTGCAATTCAACGTTCAAGAACGTCCTACGCAATGCAGCAAGTTTCGTGATCGTGGCGACGACGATGAGTGCACATGACAACAACGTACAGCTTTGTGAGGTTGGCATTGTCGTACAGAATGTGGTCTTGGGTGATAGCTGTCCAATTGTCCGGGCGAGCACTGCCCTTCTTGCCTTCCAACTTGCCCCATGCCCAGACTCTGTCGGCTGTTCGTCAACTTCGACATCGTCAACGAAATTCATAAGGAGCTTACACTTCATCTCTTTCGATGATGCGGTAGGGCACATCCAATTTATTAGTCTCCCCCGCCTGCACAGCATGAATCGCACACGACACAAGCGCGACTGTCGCCGCCGTCGCCAGTAGACACATTGACATGTCCGTCGTGTGGAAAATATAAAATGATACAGGTGTTAGGGTGGTTTTCGGAAATATAAAGTCTCAGAAGGCTGTCATTGTCAGAACGGGGGGCCAACCGCGTTTACAGGCGAACGCAGTCACCCTACACCAACTCATCAACAGAACGCAGCGGCCGCCGTCCTTACCCACCCGCGAACGCGATGCGCGCCGCCTACACGACGACGCAGCATGGCCACCACCAAACAGAGTTTTCGGACAGTCCCACTTCAACAACATACACTCTACTTTCTGTGGTCACTAGAACGGCATGGACATTTGAAACGTGTGAGTTTTTTTCGGATGGAGTGCGGTCATCCCGTGGCGGTGCATCCCGCACATGGGACGGTGGCATGTGCCGTGGCATGGGATGATGGGGAGCGGTGTGGCCCTCTAAGCCCACCTCCCCGACACTCTCGTCTTATGCCCAGCACGATGGATGAACCCCACGATTCGAGATTCACAGGAACTGACCGTTGTGTCGCTCTTCGCATGGGTTTCAACTGCCGCATCTCCGCTATCTCTCTTCTTTCCTCATTGCCGAACTTCACCCCCCAGTGCGACTTGGATGCCCCCAAAAGCAGAGTCCGATGGCCACGCAACGCCAATGGCCACGGTCAAGTTTCCATCGTATGCGGATGCGTGCCGCATCAAAGTGGACTCGGCCAACGGCGACGTCCCGTGCAAGATTTGGATCGAAAACAAGGTCAACAAAAGCCAGTGGTGGGCAACAACAACTCGATTCTTGTGTCTCACGTCGTGGCCAGGTCTTGCGTTGTGACTGACACGAAAGACCACGCCCCCAAGTCAGCCTCGTATGTCCTGCCCTCCACTGCCGTCATTTCGATGCTTCAGGCGGGTGCCTTTCTCTACACAGCATCTTGAGCTGTCGGTGTGTAGGAAGCGTTGGTTGCTGTGACCACTGGTGGCAAAGTTGCCAAGCCTGCCACGCAAGGAGCTGCCGTGGACATGACAGTGGGAACAAAGGGACATCTCGAGCTGACGTTGACAATGCAAGCATTTGCGAAGCTGTCGGCCAAGTACAAGTTTGACTTGAAGCCTGTGGAGGTCTCCACCACGGAGAAGTTGGAGGCAAAGATTCGAGACTTGCAAGATGAAGTCGCGGCGTTGAAAGAATCGCACGACCACGCCCAGTTTTGTACTGAATTGGTCGAACTCCGACAGAACTTGCGCAGCCGGGGCTATTACAGTGCTGGCAATATGTATAAGACCACCTTAAAATGGTGACCGACAAGCATATTAGAGGGATAATGCTATGAATTCAAAGTCGTTTGAGCTCCATAAAGACCATGTGAAGACATAATGATGACGTTTGAGTTGCATAACTACTTCAGCCGCTATTAAAAAAAAGGCGCCAAATCAGAAAAACCACTTGGCAATAAGTATAAAACCACCCCGCCGTCAGTTCGATTTGAAGCGTTTTCATGACAAAAAACCACGTTTTTCTTGTTCTAGCAACAGTTCATTTCAAATGTCATTATAGCATGCCAGCGGGACCGAAACTCACCGAGGAAGAGCAAGGCATGGTTTTGGCCCTGAACTCTGCCGGGAAAAGCCAAAGGGAGATCGAACGACTTATAGGTCGATCACGTACTGCCATTGCATCGTTCTTAAGAAATCCCAATACATACAATGATAATAAACGCACTGGAAGACCACCCAAAGCAACGCCATACGACGTTCGTCGGCTGATCCGAACCGCTTCAAACTCATTCTTGAGCTCGCGTGAGATCGTCGAA
>NW_008580178.1:433862-444415 GCF_000520115.1 Aphanomyces invadans | reverse complement strand
GTGGAGGTCGCCACCACGGACAAGTTGGAAGCAAAGATTCGAGACTTGCAAGACGAAGTCGCGGCGTTGAAAGAACCGAACGGCCACGTGGCTAAGATGCGTACTGAATTGGTCGAACTCCGACAGAACTTGCGCAGCCAGGGTTTGTACACTGGTTCGTACACCTAGACTTCGTCGCTGTGACGATTGCAGACGCGGCTAGCTGTGAATGCGCAATGAAACATGGATGCATTGGAATGCCAGGAGTTGTTCTGGTGATGTGGCTTAGAGCCACATCCAGAAGACCACGGGTGATGAAGTTGTGGCATCGTCTGTCATGCATTAGTTTGCATTTGCTCATTCAAGTTTGCCCTCCAAGCTTAGTGTTGGTCATGGGGCCCCCTTTGTTGAGTTTGGCTAGCTCGTTTGGAGTTTGTGTGAGTCATGGTAACCTGGTCAGCATTAGCTAGCTAGCTACGTGCATCATGGCTTGCCCTAGTTGTAGTGAGTGTAGTTCTCTTTGCCCGCTAACTGCTATCGTTAACTCAGTTTTCCATTTCCACACTTGTGCACACAGTTCCCTCCATCCGGGGCTCAGATCAAAACTAGTTTTTCTGTCGTGGAAGGATCCTCAGCGCTCTCAAGATGAGTTCGATTTCTTGCGTATAGGCAAGTTCGGAAGGTCCCGCCGTTGATGACAGTCTGGTCCCTGACACAACCGCCCACACCCCCCACGCGAACGTGAATGACCAAGTCTCCCAGTCTCCGCCGACTGACCCTGACCAGGCAGCCCCGGGATCTGGCGACTCTAGTGCACCGCAGTTCACGGCCGCCAACTCAATCCAAACGGATGCCCAGGCACGCCGCGACTCTGATGCGTCTTTGGCAAATGTATTTGGCCGCATGGATTTGGGATCGGGTCCTAGATTCTCCGTCATGACAATGCTTCTGACACCCGAAATTTACGTGCAAGGGGCGCTTTCTGACCCTGTGAAACGTGCGTCTTTCGCCTTGAGTGTGAGTGAAGGTCTTTAAAACGACTAGAACTCTAGTGATACTGCCGACAATCTGCCGACACCACCAGTCGCGCAATATGCTGGCCCAAACCGCCTCCAAGGCATGCCGCACACTCCGTCTCCTCCACGCTATGATGGTTCAACTGCGTTGGAGAAGAAGTAGTTCAAGCAACAGTAGCAAGAGTATTGGTTTCAATGTGCTTCCCTCCGTCAGCTCGGTTTTCAGCTCTATGTGATGCCTGTGGGTGCATGCATTGCCGACGCGCGACGGAATCTTATGGCTATATATGATCTTTGGAAACCGGCGGAGTCCATATCTGAAGAGGAATGGATAAACTAATTTCCGTGAAGGCAACGACCTGGGCATCATTGATTATGCCCGAGTTGACAAACAAATGAAGGAACTGCGAGTCAACTTATCACTCACCGTCTCCAAGAGTCGAATTTCCAATTAGGTGCACGCAATGGACACTATACTCGAAAAGTTGTCCATGACATCAATCGTGGAAGCCGAACCAAAGCGGGTTGTTGGGTACTTGGTGGACGCATTGGCTCCACCAGATTTCAAAGCAACGGTGGTCGACGAAACACCAACAAACTTTTGAAGTCAAACACGTTGGAATTTATCGAGTATCTCGATGTGACAATGTGTTCCTACATGCGTTGGGAAAGCGAACGGTCGACGTCACGAGTTCAAACAGTGTCACACCGTCCCCATCAGACCCTGGTGGACCCCTCTCCAACGTCACCGTCCGCTGTTTCCCGCCCTCCCACCCGTTCCGTCCCGTTTTCGTCGACGCCGCCGGTGCGCATGGCTCCTGGTGACCGCGCGTAGCCTCGGGGCGGCGAGTTCAACCGTGGTGGCTCCGGTGGCCGTGGTGGCCGCAGCGCCGGTCGCATGGCTAAACAGGCCGCGCGGCATTCGGGGCCTCGCTCTTGCCGCTCTTGTGATGGTGGTGAACATTCGTATCGCGAGTGCCCTAACCGTTCGAAGATTAACAACATCATGTCGTCGGCGGTTGCACTGTGGTGGCTGCGGGCAGTGTGGTGGCAGCGGTGGTTGAAGACGTTGTGCTATTACCTGCTGTTTTGCTCGACACGGGTGCTGACACCTCGGTGGTCAATTTTAGCCTTGTTACGGCCATGAGCTCCGCGGGTGTCCTTTGCCATGTGATCCCTGGTGCTAACCACTCTCTGGAACCGTTCATGGATGAACCTGTTTTTGTTCTCGACAGCGTTGTATTGGGCTTGGTTACGCTATCTACGTCCGCTGGTCCTCTGCTCTTGCGCAATGTGTCTGCCTAGGTTGTCGATAATGCCCGGACTGAGCCGCGGTTGATCATTTCACGGCTGGTCATGGAACCGTTGGGTTATTCCCTCAATGCTCTCCTGGTTCGCGCTCGCGCGCTGGCACCAGAGTGAAATCTCGATGTTCCCGCGTCGTGTGCGCCGCTTTCGGTCGCCCCTGTGACTACTCTGGCCGCGCAGTCCCAATCTGTCGCGCCTCTGCGTTTTCTGGCTCCCTCAGCCGAGGTCCCTACTCTGTCAACGCCTCGGCGGCCAGTGATATGCCTGGATTGCACTCGGCACCATCGCTTATTCAACCTCCAACGCTCAGTGATGACACGGTGTGTGATGAGGATGTGTCAGACGTCACTTCGTTGCCTCTACCAGTCCCTGGCGGTCAACCGGCTGTTCGGCGTTTGTTGCACGAGCGTGTACTTGTGGCCGAGGCCAATAGCCTTGCTGGTGATCATCTGTCGCGTTTACGTGCCATGATCCACCACTATGTGGATGTTTTTCGCATCGAGTTCTCCTCTTAAGGTTCCTCCATTGGAAGTGCGTGTCCGTTCATCTGCGTCGCCGGCGAAATGCTCCACCAGGCGCTACCCACCAGCTCATCAACGTTTCATGGAGGACCACATGGGGACCTCGAAGCCGCTGGCCTTGTCTATCTCAATACTGGTAGCCGTTGGGTCTCTCCTCCGCGAATTGTGCCGAGAAAGGACGGCTCATATCGCATGACGGTTCATCTCCGCTCAGTCAACTCGCGCACGGAGCAACTCCAGTGGCCCATGCCACAGCTCGAAGTCGCCCTCGGTTTCCTCACTGGCAGCCGTTTTTACTTCGCGCTCGATTGGTTTCGTGATTACTGGCAGCTGTCACTGTCCCCTGGAAGCCAGGAACTGTTCACTATTATGACTCATCGCGGCATGATGACGCCGACGCGTGTGTCCATGGGTGGTTCCGACAGCGTAGGCTATTGCCAATCATGCGTTGAACTCATTTTCAAAGATGTGTTGTATCGTGGGGTCCTCGCCTGGCTAGATGACATTCTGGGTTACGCTTCTACGGAAGATGCGCTTCTCGACATTTTGGACCGCGGGCTCCAGGCATGCGCGTCCTCGGACCTCAAGCTACACCCAAACAAGTGTTCGTTTTTTCTCAAGCGTGCGAAGCGGTGCGGTAAAATCATTTCGGCCGATGGAATCAGCGATTGCCCAGAGCGTGTCAAGGGCCTGGTCGATCTTAGCACGCCTACAACGGCGGCAGAAGTTCTTCTGCTGCACAAACTGGATGCGCTCAAGCGTTCCCCATTTCTCTTGGCTCGTAGCGCCGCTCACGCAGCTCATCGCTGTCGCCTCTAAGTCGGTCTCCAGCCGCCAGCAACGAAAACTCGACAAGGTCTTGTTGTCGAATTTTGCCTGGTCTCACAAACATGATGCGTGTTTCCGTGCAGTCAAGGATACTCTTATCTCCATGGTACCGCACTCGCACGCTGATGATGAGTCTCTGGTCTGCGTGTTTGCCGATGCGTCCCTCGATTTTTGGGGCTCGGTAGTCACCCAAGGTTCCAATCGAGGACAGGCAGTTGCCACTCGCCAAACAGCGTCATCGCCCGCTGGCGTTCCTTAGTCGTTATTTTACGTGTGCCGCTAGTAGATGGCCCATCCCCGACAAGGAGGCCTTCGCGATTGTGGAGAGTTGCAAGCGTTTGGAGTACTTGCTGCGGCGCCCTCGTGGTTTTGTGATTTGTACCGATCATCGCAATCTCGTCTACATCTTTGATCCACTTGCAACCGACGGCGCCATGCAGCGCCATCAAACCGATCGTCTTCAACGATGGGCTATGGTTATAACTAGCTATAACTACTCGATCCTTCACATCCCCGGTGAGTCCAATGTGTGGGCTGACATGCTTAGTCGTTGGGGTATCGTATCACCTGTCGTCTCCGCCAGCTCTGTTGCACTGGCCCCTGTGCCTCTCTCTACTGCAGACTGCTGATTTTGTTTGGCCCACGCTCGATGAGATTGCTAACATTCAGCGTGGTCACTTGCCACCGCCAGCCGGCGTGACAATGACCCTTCTCGGGTCGTTTATTGTTCAGGGTATGACCTTGTGTGGATTCCAGATGAAGCGCGATCGCTCCAAGCTCACCTCCTCGTGATTGCTCATGCCCACCTTTCTGACCATCGTGGTGTGAACGCTACGCTATTATCACTCACTGAATGGTGCGTGTGGGTTGCGCAGGCTGCCGATTTCGCGGCGTTCGTTCAGTGCTGCTTGCACTGTATCTGTGTGTCGGGTCGCATGGTGCCACGTCCGCTTGGTGAGGCCCTCCATGTCACCAAGCCCAACGAGCTGCTCCACACCGATTTTCTAACCCTGCCCAAGGATACGCTCACCGGCTGGCAATACGTCCTGGCTCTCAAGGACGATGCCTCTGGCTACTGTATGCTTATTGGATTCAAGACCGCTACAGCCGATGCCTTTGTCACAGGTTTGGTGGGCTGGTTCAGTATGTTCGGCGTTGCGCCCACTTGGGTAACTCATCGTGGTTCACATTTTCGCAACAGTGTGATCGAGTGTATTGCACGCTTGCTGGGGTCGCACCATCATTTCACGACTGCCTGCAGTACACGCCGTGGTCAAATGGTTCGGTAGAAGTCCTCAGCCGCCAAGCTTGCGTTGCATGCGTGCGCTGTTGTCCGAGTTCGGCCTCCAGGCCACCGAATGGTCACGTGTTTTACCTGGGGTGCAAAGTGCATTGAACCATCAACCATCCCCACGTCTCGGTGGTATTTCTCCTGTTACTGCATTTACTGGTCTATCGCCTGGTTTACCTTTGCGTTTTGTGTTCGAGTCTCGTGGTAAAGCGGTGAACATGTCCATCGACGAGCTTTCGCAGGCGTGGCATTCTAGTTTTTCTACCCTCGTTTCTGCGTTGGATCGGATGCATCGCACAGTCGCGGCATCGAGCGAGGCCACACGCCGCCAGGGACGCCCTGCACGTTCGCACAAGGCCAAGGGTACCCGGTTCTCACTCGATATTTTGTTATGGTGGCAATTATTTCGTCCCATCCGCCCATGCTTTCAGCCTCGTGGCGTGGCCCCAAGCGCGTTGTGGAGGTATTATCCGATTGGAGTTTTGATGTCGAAGACCTGGTGGAACCTTTTGAACGGTCGGCGCATCACGCGAGCCGTCTGCGATTTTATCATGACAAGGATCTCAATGTTACTGAGGACATTCTGTCTTTTGCGCGCTACAACGAGGGTGGCCACATGGTGCGCGCTTTTGGTGGCGTTCGCCCTGCGCGTGACTCGTTTGAGGTCATGGTGTACTGGCTCGGGTTGTCTGATGATGAAGCCACGTGGGAGCCGCTATCTACGCTGCTTGAAGACGTGCCGATTTTATTACAGCGTTATTTTGATGCTACCTTCGATACTCCACATGTTGCGGATGCCCAATGCTTTTTGGCCCAACATTCCCCCGACGATCGTGTCCCCCCTGCTCTCAAGGTGCCCCATTTTACCCCTCCTGATGATGACCCAGTGACTCTGTCTGCCCCTGCAACGTCTCGTTCCACCTCGACGCCTCGTCCCGCCGCCTCGTCTCGTCCACGTTCGCGTTTGCAGCCTACCCGCTCAGCCGCCCCTGCGCCAGTGGAGGTTGCCTCGCCGCCGTCTCACCCTCCACGTGTTGACAAACTCATGTCTGCTCCCTTTCGCCAACCTTCTGTGCAGCCTGCACAGGCCGCAGTTCCAGCCGTGATCCCGTTGCGCCGCAAAATGTCCCTGGGGTGACCCAGAACCTTGCAGCGTCCACACACGACCGAATCCGCCTTGGTTTCGACATCCGGGTCGGAGCTGATATTCGGCACAACAGGAGTGTTACCACTTGGGCCGCCAGGACGGTGCACAGATTGGTCCGGAGCGACTGCAATTTGGGCCACAACGTCGTGTAGGGTCGAGAACCGGTCGTTCTGGCGCGAATCCTGTTGGGCAGCCATCGTTTCCATCTCCTTGCATATCTGCGACAAGGTAGACTTCATTTCCTGGAGCTCGTGGGTCGGCGTCGCGGTCCTGGATGCCGCTCGGGCGCTCCGGGAAGGCGTACCAGGGGCAGAAGTTGTACTAGAGGGACGAGACGGATCGTGCGTTCCATCCTGTCGTATGTCCAAGTCGACATCGCGGTTCTGCAAGTACTCCAGGCTGGCCTCGATCGATACAGGTCGTGCGGCAGCGCCTCGGAGACATTTCGACGCATGTATGTCATCACAGCCGTTGATCATCATGATCACCGCCTTGTCGGCCTGAAGTCCAGCGTCCCGGGCGGCATCGGCGATACGCCACGCATATTCCCGGGCGGTCTCTGACTTCATACGACGGGAGTTCTCAGTGATTTCTGACATCTTCCGGCTTTCAGTCTTGTGGATGAGCTCCTTCCTGAAACCGCCGCGAGCATCTTGCCAGGATGTTTGAGCCCTGTCTCGACAACGTCGGGCCAATCAGTCTTCCACCGATGGTACTCCAGACTGGGACAGCCTGTCGTCAAAGATACTGACACGCTGCCGCTCAGTGATCCCGTAGTCGACCAGGATCGCGTCGACTTAGTATTGTCTTGCGCCGGTGTTCGTAACCGACGGCTTGCCGTATTCACAACGGCGACCTCGATGACAAATCCAAAATTGACTTCATTACCAAGCTACCTCCCTCACTTCGCAGTCAGTAGTGACGTCCCCTCACTATACACTCTATGCAGTACAGCGTCCGGACGCTAGGACCCTGGAACATAATCCTGTCATCCTGGCAAACCAGGACCATTGCTCGGCTACACACATACACACATTCGCACTTGCAGTCGACATCGAGGCCAAGCCGAGAACACTTAGCCAGGAAGTGTTCCAAGGCGATAGGTCGGTTGACACTGTCCTGTTTGGGGGCATACTTCCGGGCGTCCGCCAGAGCCTGTCGCCCTGCGTGCGCAACCCCCGCAGCAGGGGGTCTGGACGAGCCTGGTTGATAAGGATCGCCAGGAGGACCACCATCGCCGGGACCACCACCGCCACATCCACCTCCGCCAGGGTAGCACGGAGTAAAATCTCGGCCATCGCCAGGGAAACCGCCTCGGCGCCGTCCAGGTCCATCGTCGCCAGGACCGCCACCTCCGTAGCCATCTCCGCCCGGTCCAGGGTATCCCGACGGGGGTTCGTGTCTTCCGGGGAGACTCGATCCTCTGCCACGGCGTGAGGCGTCCGCTCCCCGCTGACCGTCCTGTCCTGGCTGATATCCTCCGCCATAGTGTCCGCCAGGATAGTGTTCCGATGAGCCGACCTTTCGGTATGGCACCGAGTTCGTTCCCAAGCTCCCGACGATTCCGGCAACTCGACCCGTAGCGTCCGGGTTGGCCGCCGAGCTCGTCCGGGGGGGTGCAAACGGCTGGGGTTCAGACAATCCGCCAGGGTAGGTAGGAGGCGCCCAGAGGTCTTCGGTTTCCGTCATCACTTCGGTATGCTGAAGGGTCTGGACGATCAGGGATGCTTTGTGACCGTATCGAGGTGTCGACGCGACTGAAAAGTAGGCGGACATCAACGGGTTCGTCACGAATGTCGCAGAGCTCTTCCCGGACAGCGACCCTTTCCGAGAGGGTGTCGGTGTTGGGTTCCCTTACGGGGCTTGTAAACAGCTGAGTCGAAATCGATCCGCTTGCTTCCTTAACTCCCACTCACGCTTCTCAACGTTGAGGTGAGCCTTCTGCCGGTCGAGTTCCGCGAGTTCGTGCCTAGCCCGGGTCTCATGGGCGTACCGGTCGCGCCTCAGCTGTTCCTCAGATTGGTTCAGGAGGCCCATGTTGGTCTCCTGGCAGGCCAACCCGTCCTCGATGCGCGCCAGGACGTCCCGGTTGATAGACTTTCACGCTCCAGGGCGGCTCTGTCGACGTTCAGTTGTGACCTTTCTTGCTCAGTAGAGGCACTGCCGGGTTGCCCAAGTGACATGAATTGCTCCTGAACATCGTGCTCGAGTTGTCGCATGCTCTCCTGGTGCTCGTCCAAGTCCTTCTCGTGTTGCTCGCGTTCCAGGAGGAGCAGCTCGTGGGTCTCCCGGACACGTCGTTCAGCGTTCTGGAGAGAATCAAGAGTTCCTTCCAGCTGCTGGGCCACGCACTTCTGATCCATGTCGGCTTCCTGGAGCCGAAGTTCGAGTCCACGGAGCCAGCCCTGGAGGCCATCGTTCGCCTTTTGGAGCGCCGGGCAGTGGCCACAGGGCAGAACAGGACGGTTGAGCGCAGCTTGGAGACGTCGCTCGAGATCCTGGACATCGGCTTGGAGCTTGTCCTTCGCGTCCTGCAGGACAGAACAGTTGCGGCATGTCGAATTGACGCGATTCAGGACTTCCTGCCGTCGTTGAGCGGACCTGGCAGCGTCCAGTTCCATGGTCACCCGGTTGATCTCTTCGCGCAGGGTCGAGATCTCCTGGGTTCGGCGAGCTTCCCACACCTCATAGGCCGATTCCTTCGCGTCGATTTCACGGCGGGCTTCAGCCAACAGGACCGTGAGCTCTTCCTGGTGAGACCTCTTCGTGTTCCTTAGGTCTTCGTGCAAACGGCTAAGGGCGTCTTCTCGGCTGTGATTGCTCTCCATCCTGGTCGCCCGTAGGACACGTTCAGACTCATCCTGGATGGCTTGAACATAGTCGGAGTGCTTCCTGGCCATGGTCTCGAGCTCACGGTTCTTCTCCTGGAGGATCAGGGACCTCTGCGTCTCCCAGTCAAAGTTGAGTCGCCTCGTGACTTGATCCATCCTGGCGTTCCAGGAGTCTTCAAGTCTCTTCAATTCTTCATGCAGGACAGCCGTCGCTTCAGTCTTTGCATGCGAGCGCGCTAGCTCCAGCTCACGGTCGTAACATTCGCGTAGGTACACCAGAGCCTTCTTGTAGTCATCCTGGCGACGAGCTTCGTGGGCCTCCACAGCCCGCTGCAGTTCCTCAGCCATCCCGACCAGACGCGTATCCTTGTCGTCCAGTAGTCGAGCTCTCTCGTCCTTGAACTGCTTCAGGAACCGCTGGGCCTCGACCTTCTGGTTCTCTTCGAACGTCTTCATCAGGTCTCCATAAGTCCGTCCGAGCTTCTGGACTCCGCCATTGATCACCACCAGCGTCGCGACCACGGAGGTACCAGGATCGTTTGGAGTAGGCGTCCATGAACCGGGCCACCGGTGACCTCTTGGACCAGGGAGGTGCTTTCGGGAGCCGGACTTGGGTTCGCCAGGCAAAGTTGGTATTCATTTTGGGCATCCTCGACGTCTTCACCCAAGTCTTCAGGTGCCATGACGTCTTCCGCCATGACCGCCAGCTTCTTTGGGGCCGAGCGTGTGTCCTTCCTGTCGGTCGGAGGTGACACGTTCGGTGAGCCGTCGGCTTCGCGCTTCCGTTCCGGCGGCGGGATCGTCGGTCCTGCCGAGCCATTGTGGTCGGCCGGGGCGATAGTCTTCGTCCAGGACGTGCGTTCCAGGCTCCTGGTCTCGGGAGCCAGTCCTGCCAACCGGCGGGAATAACGCGTAGCCTTGCTTGCTTCAGTTGAGGATTCCGTCGAAATTTCTTTCTTGATTCCGTTGCAAACGTCTACCCTGCTGCTCCACCAGAATTTTCACGGGGTTTTATGACACTTCGATGGGTAGGCGCGGGCAAACAGGGAAACTCAAACCCAGGTTTGGAGTTCGAGGCAAAATGTAAAGTCGAGTTTGTTTAAGGTGTGGTTGTAGCTGTAGTTCTAAAGCTCTAAGTTCTACTGCATCGTCGGTTGCCGGTTGAAGGATCTCCGTCCTTGTGTTGGTCTTCAATGCCCGGACCATGGTCCTGGTCATCGAGTCTCGGACGCGTATAAGGTCTGGGAGGTCTTTGCTAGTAACGCGGGCTTCGTGGTAGCCGGGAAGTCGAACTGGGCCTCGGCCGGGCTCCGCTTTTGCATCATGACCGTGGGCTCTGTAGCGCACCGTGACAGTGAGTCATGGTAACCTGGTCAGCATTAGCTAGCTACGCGCGTCATGACTTGACCTAGTTGTAGTAGGTCACCAAACCAGTTCGACACATATTACGGAAGAGCATGAATGCCATAGTGAAAGCCTCGTGTGTATCCAACTTGCTTTTGCAACTGACGATTTGCTGTCGTATTTCCGATGTAATATAGTGTTTTCGCAATGAGCCTGCAAGTCGGAAATGACCAACTCATTTCCAAAATGATTCGGTGGTACAGTATAACTGAACAGTTCGGAATCATG
>NW_008580178.1:407537-409319 GCF_000520115.1 Aphanomyces invadans | reverse complement strand
CGAACGGGACCGTCCACGTTTTCAGTGCCTACGATAGCCGCGGGGACGGCATCGACTTGGTGGCTTTTTCACCTTCATGACAGCACTCTTAGGGCCATGTGTGTGTCGACATCGACAATTCTCCCTCATTCTGGTTCACCTGCAGCATCGAGAGATTCAAGTCACACGACTGAATTGTCCGAGAAGAGATTGCCCACCATCGTTTGTGTGCCTGCTACCTGGTATTGCTATTTCAGTGCATTCCTAAGGCGAGCGCGAACTCTCACTCTACTTGTCACGGCCGTCCGGCGCAGTTGAGTCTGTCGTCACATTTGGCTCCAACTTGGGCGCGACAAGGACATGTCAAGTACTACCAGAGGGCACAGAGATGGGTATGCTGTCCTGGTCTGTGTTTATTCGGTGGGTTTGGGGAGTAAGGGGATGAGTGGGGGAGTAGAATGTGCGATTGGAGGCTTGGGTCGGTGGGTATGCGCAGAGTGCTGCATCGTCACGAAGACTTTCATCTAGCAGACCTCCGGCGTACGTTCGACGGCGAGATACCATTCGGGCATATCAACACTCAGCGAAATTCAAACAATTATACCAGAAAGCTCGCCATTCTCCCGAGAAAGTGACCACAGCCCTTCACCTGACATGGCTTTCCAACGTGGTCCTCTTGAGTTCCTCCAGCTGGTCCTCCAATGCGTGAACTTGGTCTTCCAGCTTTGCAGTGGCGGCCACATCGGCGGGGGTCAAATGGAACGAGTACCGACTGGGTGGCTTCATCACCGTCATTTCAACACGCACGTGGTCATGCGGCTCGTCCTTCAAATCGACAGTCACGTCGCTCTCGTTCTGGTCCGGCTTTGTGCAGGACGCAAGCAGAGCCGCCTGTCGAGTGGGGAAAGTGACGGGGGGGGGACGTGTGCAAGACGGACCTTAAGCATCGAGACAACTTGGTGAAGAGGCACGGCATGATTCAACTCCTTCCCTTTGATGGTGCTTTCGTCGCTGAAAACACCCACCCTGAGCATGCCACGTCAGAGCAAACTACCGTCGCTGGTGCGTGTACCATTCCGTTTTCCGATGCTTGTTTTCAAGCCAGAGTTTGAACGGGACGTCGCCGTCCGCCGTGTCCAAGCGTACCCGGTACGTGTCACGCCGTGAAGGGAAATGAACGTACTCGACTTCCAGCAGCTGATTCATCGTCCAGGGACTCAAAAACGTGTGTGCTGCTACATGCACGAGCTGGAGGGGGCCAACTTGACCGTTGGCGAAGGCGAGGGGGTTGGACAAAACCACGAACGAAGGGTTGTGCAGACCATCTATGCTTCTGCATCGTTGCCGTGACGCCACGCTGCGCTCGTTCGACTCGCAAGGTAACATGTTGAGACCCTCCCCTCTCCTCAAGGCTCTATAGCGGAAAGCGATGACGAATGCGGACGTAAGGCCACCACCATGCATGTGATGCCGACCGTCTTGGTAAGATATTGTCGACTAGTCCGACGTTGTGTCGATCCCGTGGCGTAGAGATACCATCGACGGCGGCATTCCGGACGCCATACCCAAGCTGGGCTACAACACAAGGGAAAACAGTTTGGTCATATCCGTTGGATTCACGATCACAAGGAAGCTCAATCATGGACGAGAGGCAGCATTTGGGCCAGGACAACAGTGGGGCGGCCGCTGTCCAGTCCAACGATGGCAGCGGGGATCGTGGTGGCGCGCAGATCCATGGCCCATATCAACGTGTTTGGGTCCGGCGTGGCGATCAACTTGCGGGCGTACGCTCCATACTGCAAG
>NW_008580178.1:398520-399080 GCF_000520115.1 Aphanomyces invadans | reverse complement strand
GCGATCAGGGCGACGACTTCGACCATGAAGTGAGTTCCCCTCGCCAAGGCGAAGCCGACGCGGGCGAAGACGAGTCGGACGAACCCAGCCCAAAACGGGGACAGAAGCGTGAGTCCGGAGGTCAAATCAAGTCCGTGGGCGCAATGAAGTCTGGACGGCCAGTTCAACCGATAGTCGTCGACGCTCAGGGTGTGGCGCGACTGGAACACGTGGACCTCGCGGAAGAAACAAAGCGGGCGTATCTGGAAGTCTGCCAGACGGAGCCTTGGGCTCACTTCGCCGAGTCCTGTCAGTCGTTCCTGCCCGGACTGACGCCGGCGCAGCGAGATTGGAACCGCGCGTTGAAAGAGTTCTGGCGGAAGCACGCGAAGACAATTTGGTCGCGATACTTCTGGGTCGGCTGTGGGCACTACAAGGACCCCGCTTACCAGGTAGGATTCTTGACCGGATGCATCCCCTGATAGAGTCATGTAGGTGGACTCGTCGGCGAATCATCCCAAGTCCCAGTTGGGTCGCGCCAAGCGAGATTGGTCAAGTCTGGTCTTGCAATTGTATCGGCT